>NC_136790.1:12847488-12864988 GCF_951216825.1 Electrona antarctica
TCCAACGCAGCAGAGTGGAGGACTGCAGGGGCCATGCCTCCAACACAGCAGAGTGGAGGGCTGCAGGGGCCATGCCTCCAACGCAGCAGAGTGGAGGGCTGCAGGGGGCCATGCCTCCAACACAGCAGAGTGGAGGGCTGCAGGGGCCATGCCTCCAACGCAGCAGAGTGGAGGGCTGCAGGGGCCATGCCTCCAACGCAGCAGAGTGGAGGGCTGCAGGGGGCCATGCCTCCAACACAGCAGAGTGGAGGGCTGCAGGGGCCATGCCTCCAACGCAGCAGAGTGGAGGGCTGCAGGGGCCATGCCTCCAACACAGCAGAGTGGAGGGCTGCAGGGGGCCATGCCTCCAACACAGCAGAGTGGAGGGCTGCAGGGGCCATGCCTCCAACACAGCAGAGTGGAGGGCTGCAGGGGCCATGCCTCCAACGCAGCAGAGTGGAGGGCTGCAGGGGGCCATGCCTCCAACACAGCAGAGTGGAGGGCTGCAGGGGGCCATGCCTCCAACACAGCAGAGTGGAGGGCTGCAGGGGGCCATGCCTCCAACGCAGCAGAGTGGAGGGCTGCAGGGGGCCATGCCTCCAACACAGCATAGTGGAGGGCTGCAGGGGCCATGCCTCCAACACAGCAGAGTGGAGGGCTGCAGGGGGCCATGCCTCCAACACAGCAGAGTGGAGGGCTGGCTGCAGGGGCCATGCCTCCAACACAGCAGAGTGGAGGGCTGCAGGGGGCCATGCCTCCAACGCAGCAGAGTGGAGGGCTGCAGGGGGCCATGCCTCCAACGCAGCAGAGTGGAGGGCTGCAGGGGGCCATGCCTCCAACACAGCAGAGTGGAGGGCTGCAGGGGGCCATGCCTCCAACGCAGCAGAGTGGAGGGCTGCAGGGGGCCATGCCTCCAACGCAGCAGAGTGGAGGGCTGCAGGGGCGTTGGAGGCATTTAACTAATAACGAGTATCCTGAATAAAATGTCATGTGTCATTTTGCCTTACTTGCATATTTGCACTACAAACTGAAGACTACTTACATTGTGAAAGTAACCTCCATGTATCAGCAAATAACATAGTCAGCATACCCATTTGATCTTTGCAGAATATTATAGGTTGTACGCTGGTTCAATGCTGTCTAATCCTTGTCTTAATTGGGATCCCAGAAAATATGTTATTTTTCTTTTACTTGCCAATTTGCCCTTTACGCAAATGTACCCTCTATGAAGCACTGGTCCTCTGCTGGCATTTGACATTACACTGTTATCTGCCATGAGGGGAGAAACTTTCAACAAACAGTTCTTTATATCATTGTATCAGCCTTCAAAAGAAAATCTTGTTGTAGAGTTCAAACCATTACAGAGCTTGTGCTACATTTTTTTGTCGCAAAATAATTGTATAACTAGAAAGGGGCGCTCCGTGGAGTGCGTATATCTCTAGGGCTGGGTTGCCTAGCCAGGGCTGTGTAAAGCATGGGTTTCAGCCGCCATGATGCAAGGATGCTGGAGGGAATAGTATTTCAAAGACGTAAATCTGTGGGACCCCCGTATGGGCAGATGTGGAAGTGCTTTTGGAGGTGGGCTCTATACACAGGCTCCTCAACGTGCCATTACAGTTTGAAAATGCTAAATGGTGGAAAACAGAGAATTAAAGACATAATATATATATTTTTTTATTATTATTATTATTTTTTGGAATGTACAACCTGCTTTTCAAGTTTTTTAAGTTATAGGCCAAAGTGTAAGGTGGTCGGGTATAGAGTGTCGCAGTCCCGCCCCCAATGCATTTTTCCCATAGACATTTCAAAACGTATTTATTTAAAGACCTTATAAGCGTCGTACAAAGCCAACTCTTGTCGTGACAAATCATGACAACAAACACAATATTTTGGAAGAAAAACAACAAAAAAAGTGTTGTAACCTGCCGTTTTCTTCTTCTTTCTTTGTTCAGCCCGAAAAATTGTGTTTGTTGTCATGATTTGTCACGACAAGAGTTGGCTTTGTCCGCGGCGTAAACGTCTTTAAATAAATACTTTCTGAAAAGTCTATGAGGAAAATGAACGGGGATTTATTTTCCGGGTCTCTCGAGGGGGCGGGACTGCGACGCTCTATAGCACCACCATGAGAACAATTTGAAAGATGTCAACATTTGGGGTAGTGTCTCTTCCTTGGGCTGGAGTATGCATGCAATGGAGTATGCATCAATCGGTCCAGACAGTGCAATTTGACACAAAGACACTGGGGTCATGTGCCAATGAGCCACATAGCTCAACTATGCACACTTCTAAGTTGCCCATATTTATTTATTATTTGCTTATCACAGGGGTTTTCACCTGATTTTGTCCCAGGGACCACCATCCTGACTAAAAGCAATCTGGGGACCATAGACCGACCTGACACGAAATGTCTCTAAAAATGATGCCCACCCAATAAGAAATTAATGATAAATGGTATACAGATATTTTTATATTGGCTAAAAATAAATATTCCCCATAACTTTTGATTGGGTGGGCAGGACGCACATTTGGGTGGTCCCACCCCCACCCCCGACCCCCCCTAGAACCGACCCCCCCTAGAACCGGCCCCCCGACTCCCCCTAGAACCGGCCCTGACATAGAGACATTCTTTTGCCACCATGCCAGTCATGCCACAACAACTCACAACGAACCTCAGCAACCCAATGTTATGGCAATCTGTGGGACACATGCTCAGGAAGACATAATAATGAGGCAACACAAGGATTCATAGTTTGGAAGTATTAGGATTTTACTCGAGTAAGGAGTCAGGAACTTACATGACCAATTCAATGCAACGGAAGACCCAGTCTGACTCTCTGAGTAAACATAAGGCCACAGCCTTTATAGTCTCCACTCCCACAAGAGACATCCCCCAACATAGCCCAAAGGAATTTGGGACAGTAACAAAGTAACCAACCAGCACCACAGGGGTGTCACAAATAATGAGGCAACACAAGGATTCATAGTTTGGAAGTATTAGGATTTTACTCGAGTAAGGAGTCAGGAACTTACATGACCAATTCAATGCAACGGAAGACCCAGTCTGACTCTCTGAGTAAACATAAGGCCACAGCCTTTATAGTCTCCACTCCCACAAGAGACATCCCCCAACATAGCCCAAAGGAATTTGGGACAGTAACAAAGTAACCAACCAGCACCACAGGGGTGTCACAGATAAGATAACATCAGAGTGCAATAAAGGGGTATTATTATATGTTTGCAGTCTAAATTTCTATGACATTACCCCACTTTTAAACATTTAAAAACCCCTAAACACCACTTATCAGTACATCGCAGATGTAGGCAAAAAACCTGGAACCCAATGGGTTAGACAAACAGGGAAAATTCCTACATGGCCCTCATCATAGAGCGACCGCACACAAGGCCTACGATACACAGTGGTACAATAGTTTCAAACAAAACAAGGCAAAGCCAAATTAAACATACAGCAAAACGTTGTAGCCCTCAGACCGAAAAACATCTCAGCACCAGAAAATGTCCGTTCAGAACTGTCCACTGCACACTCGATAGTGTACTGCAGGTGCCATGTGGTCAACACCGCACAGAGCAATCCAAACCGGAAGTAGCTCTTTCACAGAGCTCAAAGCACCAACGTGCATTACTTCCACAAGCTCCAGACATGTCGTGAGCTTGCAGATCGGCCATTTGACAGAACTGCACACGTCACAGCCTTCCAAAAGACCAGAAATTGTCACCGCACAGGTGATGCAACATCATTCAGAAACGGCTCCCGAGCACATGATCGCAGGATTCAGAGTCCAGAGTGCTAACAGCACTTGATCCCCCATAGGGACATCAGCGTGGACACGTCGCGGACAGCAGACTAACCACTCATTTCTGAAAAAGAAAGAAAACCAATGCGAGTAATATGTCATTAACCACACCTAACCGGAGCCGGGCATTCATTCGAGATGGCCCCTGACCTTATATGAAACACGGGTCCTGCTCCGTGGGCATGCCTGCATTTAAGCCCCCAGCCTGCAGGAGCAGTCACAGCAACCCCTGGTCTATTATGGGTAGGTTAAGTCGGGTCTTGAACTTAACCTGCATTAACCAATCGTACTTATCTTCTGTCCACAACAATCAGCTGGCACATTATTACCTTGTGTTATCTCAACATGGATAGGCATAATAAGCTTCGGCTTGATCATGTAACACAACTGTCTTTTAAACACGGAAATGTAAGTACCAAAATTAACTCATTCATAAACCAGTCTATACATACTATCATTCATTCAACCCGACTCCGCATCTAAGTGGACCTTAGTTAGTTGACTTAGTTGACAACTTCTCATTAATACATATTCCATATCATCCCCAAACGATACTTAGCCATGTCATCAGATCCACTTCATCATTCGTCATGTTATTCCAACACGACTCTTCTCATTATTATGGAGCTGAAAGAAAAACTACAACACCATTGAAAAACCCTACTCTACCTGGATCACATTTCCTTCGCTATGTCATCTCCAGCTCAGATACAGTCACATTACTACTAATTTCAATGTTGATGGTGGACTCAATACTACGTAGTTACAGCAGCAATAAACATGTATTATCGAATTTAATTTACTGCTAGTCCACCACTTCTCAATGCTCTTTCTGACTCAACCAGGCAGCTATGCTCAGCTCTAACGTACAACTCTAACTCTCAGTAAGCATATGTGTGTTTGTGCAACTATCTATTGCGTAGATATCCTATCTCTGAACACATTCTTATATGTCTCTTTAGTATGGCATCATCAAACAATACCGTTGTTCAGAACTAATCGCATAACTGCAACAGAACATGATTTAGAACATCCTCCTATGCTCAATTATTCCACCAGGAAACATCAAGTTGTTGCATATCTTACTCACGTAATACTCACAGATTTTGATACTTTTTCCTGCAAATACAGCAAGATAACATTCGGCGTACATGCACAATTTCAACACATGCACAATTTCAACACATGCACTTTAGTCAATTTCGTTAGTAACACCATGCCACAAACATATGAGAGAAATCAATCTCATGTCACATCCATCTGGATCGCCTCCACATGAACCTAAGAAAACTTGGATCAGAATATTCATACAGGAAACATAACAATTTTAGTACACTCTTACATACTTTTGTTTGTTTCAAGGCGTCCCTCGAAAACAAACCCTTCTTTGTCCTGATTTAAAATACACCATATACTTCTATTTCTGTATCAAACAAAGCTGTCATATAAGTGTACAAAAAAACCTGTCCTAGGTTCCATTCCACCATCGGTGTACAGCCTCTTACCAGATTTTTAGATAATTGAACAATGTGTGATGACTCATCATGATACTCCACCTTGGGGTGTCCAAAAAATAGATCACAATATGACCTATTTTGTCAATGGGTTCTTCTCTTCCTGCTCAAATCCTTATTCAGCTCATACCTGCTCTTACTACTGTATCCTACTTATTAATGTATCCTTCTACTGATATGTTCGCACTATTGGTGAGATGCGAAAATACTTTCCGCTGTACTTTACTTGTACTGTACACTGACAATCCGTTGAATCTCATCTCATCTCATCTGTGACACACATTCAATTTATCAATTCAAATTCACCGGTCTTGAAGACAAGAGTATAGCACAATGTAGCGTCAACCAAACTGTCATGCATCATTACAAATACTACTCAAATCAATTGTTATTTAACAAAACTATGCCTGCAGTATACTGTACTTGCATCCTAAGTAATTCTCTAAACAATATAATGTAGAGATTGACTGATTTTACACCGTTTCAACCTCTAAGATTTTACCTTGATCATGACCTTCATGACTACAGGACATTCTTTAAGAATTATTCTATCTTAACTGTCCTTCTTATTTGAGTGAGCGTAATTACTGCACACACATGCTGAAGTGATTCAATGATCTATCTCACTTATCTAGTACTATAGGCCTACTATTGAACTCCACCAATGTATTAGTATTGTAGTATCTGACCCTGTGCAGCTGATCATAGTATGTCTTTACATTCTCAACATAGCATCACCCATAGCATCACCCTCCCCAGGCTAATCAAAACACAGCTGGCCTACCATCATAGAGATAAGAAACACAGCTGCCCTGGGACTTCTTGGAAGGTTCAACCAGGTCAACCCAAATTCCTTGACAATAGGCTACTCCTAAAGCTTGATCACAATCTGATCATGTAAACAGGTTACATCAGTACAGTATGTCTTAAATTTAACTCATACAGCCAATACATCAATAACAGCCATGTAATCAATAGACCTTTTTGCTAAAACTACTCATAACTTCGGCACCACTAATTAAACTAAATTAACTTGTACTTTCACTATACCTTGGTCTGAATTTTTAGCCGAATGAAGCCTCTTGGCAGCACTTAAACGTCTATCTCCAGAAGGGGGTTTTATTATCTCTGCTATTGACCATATGTCACAGGAACTTAGATAAGTGCCCTGAAACAGCTGGAAATCCCTTTGTTTACTGATAAGATCATTTTACGTCCTGCATGGGACACAAAAAGTCAAACTCTGTTTTTAAGAGTTTGCCAGTTGTCAGTGAGATCACAGTATTTATCACTACTATATTTTAGTAAATACAACCTATTTTTGTTTTATAGCAGCCATAAGTGGAACAAATGCAACTCTGTAGCTACTCACTATCATTCGATCCCAATGTACACCTGTCAGCTTCACCTCACCCCTCCACCATACTGCAGAGAGAAACACAATCAGCCACAAAAATAGCACAGCTTTTTTCGCATTCAGTTGTCACCAACGCGTACTCCTTCATGTCGGGATTCCGATTCAAGAATCTTTGTTTCCTTCAGATTCCGATCGTATCATTGTCCAGTGATCCCCCATCACTGTTTGCAATAATGTTCCATCACAATGTCAGTGCATCAATGTCCATGCTCAGTTCCCAATGTTCAGTTCGTTCTCATCTCAACCCTGACACAGAGTTGCACCCTCATACTGGAAAAACAAAACCAGTAGTTTGGCCCGTACATGCGGTATTCTCTTTCCAACGGAACAGGATGAGGTGTTGTCGACAGCCGTACATTTATTTTTGCATAATATTGCAATCCACTGTACACTAAAGTTTGCAATTATAGCTGCTATATTCTATTCCATATTTAACTTTAGGGTTCCTGTCCTTCAAACAATGTCATCAAATCAATCACCGTCACAAGCTATCAGCATGTGGGCATACTCATTTTATTTTATGCCTTATTTGGACTTTCAAAATTACAAATCTGTATATACTTTAAGACATAGGCCTACTGTATATTACACTTTAAGACATACTGTAGATTACAACCCAACACAAACCGGGTATACTTATGACTTACACTACATTTTTCACTAAGACCTAAGTCCTTAAATAGAACACCAGCTGGTTCTCCCTATACTGACAACAAAACCCTACCCCCAGGCATTTTGCGACCCACCTGGGGTAAAATACTTCACATTCTTTGCCTTTTCTGCTTTTACAAGCCGACGGCTTGGAGCTTCTACTACTCCCCCAGCACATTTTACGTTCTTAAATTAACCCTAACACTACGAGTTGGCCTAGGGGTAAAAAGGACGCAATATACTGTAGGTGGTAAATGATTCAGCTCTTTTGAATGCATTGATTGCATACACTGCTCTGTAATATTTTCGGCCTATTCGGTGTTCCTATCCTAATCTTACCTATCCATTCTGTTTTACCTTAAACACTTTAACATTACCATACTGTTTGGCATTTTTCTTTTCTCCAATCTGTCTACAATTAAAACAACGTGCTTATAATAACTAGGTTCGCGCGCACGCAGTAGATCTGTCATTTTAAAAAAACTTTCTTTCAGTCTCAAGTAATCTTTATCTCAATCTCACTCCACTAACTGAGTACCACAGACGAAAAACAGTCTAAGTCCAAATTTCAGACTGACCCCTCCACGGAAAGGCCTCGTTGTCCTGAACCCTTATCTATCATTTATATATTATGGATCAATAGTGTGGACTTAGACTGTTATTCGTCTGTGGTACTCATTACTGTCACACTGTCCAATTTACTATTGAGCAGACGCTCTTAATTCAGAGCGATTTACAACATGAATATCCAGGGGCATACTTATACATCAAGCTGCGTATATTACAGAAAACAGGCGATAGCCTCCTATACTGTATGGTGCATGGCTTAGCAAGGCTCACTTCTCTAGGAACTAAAGAGCCACTTAATTTTAAACACTTAAACTAACTTTTAATATCAATCAGGGCATGGCCTGCCTGGGGAATTTAGATTAAATTCTTTCTACATAAAACAATTTTAAATTTCACGACAACTCCCCTTAAAAGGAACCGTAATAGCCCTCAGGGGCTAGCTATCATGCCATGTTAAGGATAAATAAGTCTATATTAGACAGTCACTTGATCAAAATGAAGTGATAACTAGTAAACCAGTCATCGATGCTACTCTTTCATCAAGGCTACTTTAGCCCCACACTCAGGATAACTGAGTGAGGTAATAGATTAAACTATTTTGACTACCATTTCACCTGTTGACTACTCTAGCCCACATTTCGACACAGAAACTGTACATAATGCACCTAAATATCTTCTCCAGGCCCTAAAAATGTTCTTCACAAGTTTGAGCATTTTCACTCATACACATGTGTACACTCACGCTTTCAAACAGTATACATTGAGACATATGTACTCCATACACATACTGTAGGTACTATTTACTTCCTTATTTTTATCCCTATTTGGAACTATTTCCATTTTCTCGTCTCGAGAATCATATGACATCATATGATTTAAAACGTATTACTTTACCTTAATATATCTCTATATCAATTCTCATATCTCCATTTTCATTCTAGTCTGTTAACTATTTAACATCCCTTTTTCACAATTTCCTCTCACACTCCTTTTCTGTCTCTCACGCACTCACATACAGCAGACCACTCCATTCAACACTCAATCAGTTTTCATGACAGACCATTCACATTCATTTTCAAATGATATATCCATACATAGCGCTTCACAATTGTTTTATGCTTCTGTTAGCAAAGGTACCCTAGTATAAGGTTTAACCCCCCTTCTCAGTAGCTACGAAGTTTAGGCAAGACAACTTGTCTCCCTTTTAGGCCATACATGTAACACTCACAGACATACACTTAGGACTTAGGACAATACACACACACACACACACACTCTGGCTAGCCAATTTTTTGTTGCTTCATAAAACAACAGGATACCCCAGGCAGGATCTAGTCCCCCTTTTTAGACAGCAGGCAACGTAATGAGTGATTTATTGAATAGACTATTCTTTTTTCCAAATGTACACTGGTACCATTTGTCAGACCTCCTTGTCTAACCATCTTGAGTCATTCAACCAACCAAACACTGTCTCTCATGGCATGCACATGAAAGGCAAAACTTCCGTTTCCCTCTTTTAAATAGGCCATCAAAAAATGCCTATCGTGATCACAACCAAATTTCATCACTAATACCTTAAAACCCCGAATAAAAGCAATACCTCATTTTCTGAACATCCAAACAGACACCCATATACTCACTTGCGCACGTCGTCGGCCCAGCCCGAAAGAATGAACTTACTCACCAAGCCGACGACCGCCAAGTCCAGCATTTAGCACACCATCTCGGTAGGAAACCTCCAAAATGTTATGGCAATCTGTGGGACACATGCTCAGGAAGACATAATAATGAGGCAACACAAGGATTCATAGTTTGGAAGTATTAGGATTTTACTCGAGTAAGGAGTCAGGAACTTACATGACCAATTCAATGCAACGGAAGACCCAGTCTGACTCTCTGAGTAAACATAAGGCCACAGCCTTTATAGTCTCCACTCCCACAAGAGACATCCCCCAACATAGCCCAAAGGAATTTGGGACAGTAACAAAGTAACCAACCAGCACCACAGGGGTGTCACAGATAAGATAACATCAGAGTGCAATAAAGGGGTATTATTATATGTTTGCAGTCTAAATTTCTATGACACCAACCACACCACACCACACCACACCACACCACACCACACCACACCACAACCTACTGTTTATCAGTCTAGCTCGAACCAAAAGGAAATAGCAAATTCACTCATAGGATTATTGATGTTACAACTCACATACTTTCAATGGCAAATACAACACAACATACGAACTGTAGATTCACATCGCAATTCAATTCCAGAGCCAGAACTGAATGTTTAATTGCCACCCAGTCATTGGGTCTCAAAATGAACACAAGCAGCAGCAACAAAGCAAAAAGAAGAAGAAAGAAATCCTACCTTAAGCCGTCTTCTACTTGACTTCCTCCGTGTAAGATGTGATGCCAGGGTCAAACTGTGGAACCCATGGATAACGTTCATGATGAGCCCTCCAGTGGTGTCTCCAGTCATCTCCATCCTCCATACATCTGGCTAGCTGGCCAGTACTCTCCTCCCAGTATCAATGGCACCGACCAGCCTCATTCTCCTGGCTACCATCTTCTCACTCAGCCTTGGATGTTTAGTACTGCACATTAAGCATTCTGGTGTAGTGCAGCAGTGGTCACAGATTTAGGGCAGGCTCTGGGGTCCAGCATTCACAGCATGTCACAGGAGAATGGACTCTGAGAAGAAGCAGAGCTTGGGGGTCATCATCACCCTGGCTCGTGTACCTGTGGAGCAGGTTGAGAGAGACACCATAAGTTTGAGTACCGTAGATAGTACCGGTCAGATCACTTTCCTTCTTTCTACCTTACTTAACTAATATAACTTATGTCTGCTGTCCGGAGGAAACCTCATCACTCCATTTTTTACCCTTTTTTACACCCTTTACGTGTGTTGTTTTGAACCAATGGAAAGTAGTAAAAAACGCATATTGGACAAAACCTCTTAACTCCATTGGACCCTCAAAACTGTCTGCTAAAACAGCTAACTCCACCACCTCTCTCCTTCTCATGCAAGTAATTGACATTATCTAAAGTCACAACACCAACTTTGATGAGTCAGTATTGCATCATTTAAAAAAGTATATGGTTTTATTAATTTCCTTAAAAAATTATATTTTTAATTTCCTGAAAACATTTTGGAGTGATGAGGTTTCCTCCGGACAGCAAATATAAGTTGTATTAGTTAAGTAAGGTAGAAAGAAGGAAAGTGATCTGACCAAGAGCCCGTTACTGTACACTGCACCCTGTCACAACTCACTAGCAACAGCTATTTTCTGTCAAGACATCCTCTGCAGGTGATTCTGTGTGTTGCAGTTTGGAAGCACTCGTTTTTGTTAACGGGTCGCGCTGCTGCCTCCTGCATTATGTGCAAATTTGAAACAGGTGGTACGCAGGGCCGTTCAGTGACATACGACGAGTGCTTCCAAACTCCAGCACTTAGAAAAATCACCTGCACAGAATTTCTTGACAGAAAGTAGCTCATAACATGTCTACTGTGGATTTTTATGAAAAACAAGCTCGGCAGATTGAAAGAGGATAATTCAAGCTTGGACTACAGCTGCAATGTTGGTGAGTTTAACATCGTTTAAGACAAGCAAACCAAATTGGATGAGTGGGGAGTCAATGGAGGGTATTGCAACTCTAGATTCATCCCATTATAAAAAAATCTAGAGTTGCAAATTGCGGCTATGTATACTGCATCCTTCCGGGTTAAGGCAAGGAAGCTCTGAGAAGGAAGTGAAGTGGTCACGTGACTGGGCTGCGCCATGACACTTTCATGGACACTTTTCATTGGGAGCCAAACTACCCGGAAGTTTGGCAGAATGCACTGGAGTCAATGAGAGCTCAGTGACCAGCTCATGAACAAACATTATTTATGAACAATTGAGACCTTTTGTAAAGTAATCACTTCTGGAAAATAACAGAAGACATGTAACACATTATTGTCTGCTGTGTTGTTATTCGATGTGTACACTGTGTAATTTTTATAGAGGTATGGTGTAGAGACTTCCCACCGTTTCCTGTCTGGCAGCCAAATCTTGCGATACTTCGGAGCCAGAAACGATACCTGCTGCTGTTTAGATCCTCAGATAAAATTATATACTGTGCACTCTGTGCACATCGAAAAGTAAGTGATTAGAAAACAACCTGTGATATGTCTTCTGTTATTTTCCAGAAGTGATTACTTTACAAAAGGTCTCAATTGTTCATAAATAATGGAGGAATGTTAGTTATGAGCTGGTCCAGCCGGCTCCATTCACTGCCATGTATTCATTGCACTTCCGGTGTGAGTTTGGCTCCCATGAAAGTGTCCATGAAAGTGTCATGGCGCAGCCCAGTCACGTGACCACTTCCCTTCCTTCTCAGAGCTTCCTTGGTTAAAGGGTAAGACCACTTTTGTTGAGGTTTGGGTTGTGTAGTTACCTTGCCATGATGTAACTCCAAATGTGGACAAGAAATAAAAAATAATTGCTCCAGTGATTAGAAATTGATAATTCGAAATATGCTCCTCATTGACTTACATTGTACACTAAAACGGCTCTCAAAGTCACTCTTTTAGTACGTAAACAAACACAAACAAAGTTGATTCAGACAATATAGAGCATCACCAAAACTCATGTGGTTTTATTTTTTCATAAAAATGTTAACCTCCTGTTGATTTTACTATTTGAAGAACTGGATCCGGATCCACGGATCCAGTCCGGGTTTTCTTCCTAATAAAATGGACAAATCAACAGGAAGTTAACGTTATTATGAAAAAATAAAACCACATGAGTTTTGGTGATGCTCTATATTGTCTGAATCAACTTTGTTTGTGTTTGTTTACGTACTAAAAGAGTGACTTTGAGAGCCGTTTTAGTGTACAATGTAAGTCAATGAGGAGCATATTTCGAATTATCAATTTCTAATCACTGGAGCAATTATTTTTTATTTCTTGTCCACATTTGGAGTTACATCATGGCAAGGTAACTACACAACCCAAACCTCAACAAAAGTGGTCTTACCCTTTAAGGAAGGATGCTGTGGGGACTTGGAGTCTTGGACATGCCTGCCCTGGACTAGGGTAGGCTATACCTTGAAATGAATTGAGAGATATAAATCTATAGATGTGCAATTCAGGTTGTAACACTTGGTTCAATTCAATATCACTTTCAATTAAACCATCATTGCAGGCCCGGCGCCAGGATGAAATGACTGAGGGGTTAATTGAGATTTTTGAGGGGGCAAAACAAATAAATAATTATATATATATATATATATATATATATATATATATATATATATTATTTTAGCAACACAATATTATTGTGTTGCTAAATCAAGCAGGCAGTGTCAGTTCTATGACTCAGCTGGTCATATGCAATATTGGAATGATAGCACTGCCCCGCCAGGGGGTGTCCGGGGGGGCTTGCGATGAAAATGCTTCAATCTGGTGCACTTTGAGATAAAAATGAAGAGGCTAGATCTATAAAGAACTACGCACATCATATTAGATTATTATCATCTTTACTGTGCTATTATTGCCATTTGCCAACATCACAGTAGGCTACAAAACAACATTGGATAGGGCAGTGGTGGGCAACTTTGATGATGGAGAGGGCCACTATATTTCAAACTCACTCCAGAGGGCCGGCCACAATGCATATAGTCAAAAGTAGATGATCTACAAGCTCAAAACGTTTACCAATGATGTGGTAAACAGTTAAGAATGAGGTTTACAATGATTTGTTGCTGTGATACCCCAAACAAAACATTGTGTCCGTATTTATTCATAGGACCCACGCCCACAGCACTTCAACCTTTGTTCATTTCACCCTCCCTCCTTCTCACTCACACACGCAGTCAGCCAGTCACGCACACGCAAGCACTTTAATCCTTGCTCCTTAGCATATAGGTAGCTTAGTAGCTAACTCACCTGCAGTGCAGAATAAAAACAAAACGACCAAAGCAGTTTGTTATGAACATTCTCTTTCAAACTGTCACACACTTGTGACTGAGCAGTTTCATTTCCTAACAACACAGACTACTCCACCCAACTTTCATGAGGTGTAAAAATGATTTAAAGTTACATTAGAAGTTGTTTATTACTCGTTCCAATAAGGAGCTGTTTGTTGCAGAAGGTGTATGTGTCAGTGTGGGGGAGGGGGCGTGGCTAGCGGAGGATTTTAAAGAGCGCGCTTAGCTGCGCAGGGGCACCTTTTGAGTTCAACTTCTAAGACCCAAAACTTGTCTTTAGAATATTTTGTTGTCGTTGAATAAGATGTGCACAATTCCATGCTGTATTGATGCGGTAAGGCCTATAGTAGGGATTAGATAGCAGGCAAACGTTGATTAAAATAACAATTCTCTATATTTGTGTAGACTTCTTGTAAATTAAGTAGGCTAATGCAGATGTTTAACAATAATTGAATTATTGAGAGTTAAAGGTAGGGTAATTTTGCTTAAATGATGTGTTAAAAAGCTCTATATTGTGATAGTACTCATTGCTATCAGTGTTTGTTAACAGGAGTCTCCATATCTCTCCAGATTTTTATTAAACAGAAAATGCATTTTAGAAAAAAATGAGAAGAAAAAACAAAAAATGTTTTGTTTAAATTTTAATCAAAATACATCACTTACCCTACCTTTAAATATATATGGGTCCATTTGGTTACCAACTCTCCATCATTTAAGTTTAACTGCATGGGGACCACCTGGAACCTCCTCAAAGACCACTGGTAGTCCCCAGACCACTGGTTGAGAACCACTGGCTTATTACTTTGTGTGAACACATAATTTGGGGAATATACAATGTGTAAATATAAAACCCCACACATTATCATAACAATGATAACTAGAAAAAGTGCCCCTCAGGGCACAGGTCTCCACCAAGGCAGTTCAGGTTGTGGCCTCCTGGTGGCGCTATAATAGGCCAATGTGAAAAGGGTGCCATTTCTTCATATGCCTTTGATGGCAATTGGATGATTTGAGGCATTTTGCATTTTGTTTCAAAAATGTGTTTTGCAAAAATCAACCTGTTGGTGGCGCTATAACAGGCCAATGTGAAAAGGGTGGGATATATTCCTCAGCCTAGTAAGAAAATGTGTGAAAGATTTCACGTAAATTGCACGCTGCGTTCATGATTTGAGGAATATGAAATATCGGACAGATCCGACTTGAGCACATGACTATAGAGATACTGTGTAACGATTTGTGAGATTTTTGGACAGAATCTGGAGGAGTAATATCAAAAAATGTGTTTTACAAAAGTCGGCCTCCTGGTGGCGCTATAAAAGGCAGATGCGGAAAATGCAGGTCAAAGGTTTGTCCTTGGCCTCTAGGGAGTGTGCATGCAACGTTTCACGCAGATCGTGCAGTTTTAGGTACAAAATGTGAAAAGCTGCCTCATGGTGGCGCTATAACAGGCCGTTCTGGAAAATGTGGGGCAGAGGTTCATCGTTGGCATCCAGGGAGTGTGTGTGCAAAGTTTGGCATCGACCGGGTTAACGGTGCCAGAGATTAGCTGGTAACAGACGGACGGAAGGACGGACACACACACACACACACACGGACGGTGTGCAAAACATACTCTCTCCCCATGCCTTCGGCCTGGTGGAGACAAAAAGGAAATGGATGGCATTGTCTGCAGTGTGTGAAACCCATAACTCTATGGTGAACCCCCATCTGTGTTAAGCTCTTCATCATCTTTGCCCCACTAAAGCCTGTAACTTTCAGCTGGCGGTATGTCCAAAATGGGACATTGAAATTGAACTGGATCTTTTCACCCTTCAAAAAGCACCAGCTGTACTAGACAGTATTGACAGAGAGAGAGAGAGAGAGAGAGAATGGGTGATATTAATCTCCCCTCCTCCATTCACCTCTCCTACAATGAATTGCAGCTGTAGCCACAGATAAAAGAGGGGCCTTATTCTGGGGTGATTATGTCTAATCAGGTGCCTGGGTGGAGGTATGATCACAAGAGACAGGACCCTGCTGGAGGAGAGGAGAAAGGATTAAAAAGCAGGAGGAGGAGAAGGAGTGAGAGAGGCACAGAAGGAAGGGAGGTGGAGGGTATACAAGTTGTAGAGATGAGGAAGGAAACACTGATTTGTGGAAGAGAAGGAACAGGTGAGGAGAGGAGAGAATGAAATAAAAGGGGGGACAATATGGGAGGAAATTAGGAGAATTAATGAATGGCAGGGACAGCGGAGTGGGTGGAGAGTTGGACGTAGAAAGGTTTGAGGTAAAGTAGCGAAAAGAAGATATGAAGGAGTAAACGAGAGGGCAAGGAGAGGATGATGAGAAGAAAGGATGCAGGGAGGCCAGTCATTCGACAGACTACGGTATAACTTAAGCAAGATAATGGCAAAAGAGAGGACAAATGACTACTGATGCAGGGGTGTTTCTAAAAATGGGGAGGGTGCAGAGTTGCAAACTGTGAAAATGATTGCAAGTCCTTAGTCCCCCTGATGAAAACAAAAGCCGGAGAATTGCTGCCATTTTTGCAGAGAAAGGGGCGAACCACTTACACAGCATGGGGGGGGTGAAATATGCAGGCCTCACTGGGTGTTAGAAAGACACTATGGCAGAAGGATTGCACATTTTGCCAGATTGAAATCAATGAACAATTGCGAAAGCATTGAGGAATGGATTTGAGAGAGAAGAGAGGAAATTATTTTAGAGGATGGGGCAGTGTGCAGATATGCTACGGTTTGATATTGTTTGTTGTGTAGTGTAAGTCTGCCAAACGGCATAACACACTGGAGATCGTATCTGAAACATTTCGGATCATAGTGGAAATGTGATAAAATATGTTGACGATTGAATTAGCGTATGGTGTGGTGTGGAAATGATAACCAGGTTTCAGAGAAAAAGATTATAATCAGAATATTTTATTTAGCCTATTCATTTTCATATGACCAAAGATAGACTGCAGTAACCGGAAGTTAGAACAGTATCACAGAATGTTAAAGACTCAATATTTCAAGCAAACACCTTTAATATAGCCATAATGCCATCAACCATTAATCTTAATCATAATTAATAACGAATGTGTTTAGTGTTTTTAACTAAACAATTAAGCCCAGAGTCAGATTGTGGAAACTATTGGGCACTTGGCTACACTGTGGTAGTTGATGACCGCAGTAGCCTCGGAAACCCAGGCGGTTTATTATAGTGACCCACACATTAAAATTCTATCATCTGTAGCTCTCAGAAAATACCTTTACTTTTTGGATACGATACTGCAAAAGGTTTTTTCTCCACTGCTCTTGGAGGGCTCGACCCATTTCCTAGAGACATATGCAGGGATATCCTGACACGCAACCTAGCAGAGGGTGAGGGGCACAGAGGGACAAACTAGGCAGTGCCAGTGGCTATGGAAAGCCAAATAGGATACACCCACTGCCATATTTAGCAAAATGTTATGTTATGTTATGTTATGTTATGTTATGTTATGTTATGTTATGTTATGTTATGTTATGTTATGTTATGTTATGTTATGTTATGTTGTGTTGTGTTGTGTTATGTTATGTTATGTTATGTTATGTTATGTTATG
>NC_136790.1:12869988-12947488 GCF_951216825.1 Electrona antarctica
ACAAAAACAATGTTCACATAATCCTGTGATCAGTAGGCTATACTGAAACAATAATTAGCCATTGTTTCAGCATGTGTGCTATTTCCCCCCGAGACTGTTGTCATAGCCTAGGAGGTCTATGCATGAGTTACACCCATAGCCATACGTCATTCTAAAACTGTGTGCATGTGCCGTTAGCCGGCCGTATACATGTTGATGACTGTGGTGCTTGCTGGCAGTGTGAAAAATCGATGCCACAGCACTGTGCCAGCCTCGGGCTCTGCTGCACGTCCCCGCGGACTGGCTCAGTTTATTGTGTTCAAAGAGAGGGGTAAAAAGGCAATTACAATGTTAATGTGTCGCAGCAGGAGACTCAAACCAGACCGGGGCAACGAGAGGAGAACGTCAAAGGTGATGGAGAGAGCAGAGTCACCGTGGGTTAACGGCAAACGGTGTCCTGGGAGCATTTTACACCTTACAGGCTTCAGATAGACAAGCCGCCACTTATAGCCTATATAGCCTACAACGGGGTGGCTTCGGCTGTTATGTTATGTTACTCGTGAGTCGTTAGGCTACAATAATGCAATATAAACGAGTCTGTCTTATGACGCAAATGATCTGCCGTCCCTATTTTGTCTTAAAAAAATCACAACATAAAAAAGGAGACATGCACCTATATAGGGCTTAAAAGACACAAATGCAAAATTACGTTTGCAAATTTAAAAGAGTTCATGCAATTTACGCATGCAAACGGGATGTCTGGAAAATAGGAACATTTAGATGCATATCAATGTTCAACAATTTATACGAGACAGACCGACAGACAGGCAGGCAGGCAGGCAGGCAGGCAGGCAGACAGGCAGACAGACAGACAGACAGACAGACAGACAGACAGACAGACAGACAGACAGACAGACAGACAGACAGACAGACAGACAGACAGACAGACAGAGCTCGGCTAATATAAACCTCTCAGTGCGGGACTCTCTCGGGAGCTCATAATAAGCCATTAAACAGGCGCATTAGGAATAATGAAAAGGCTCTCAGTGGTTTGGCACCTGGATGAGGAGGGGGCGGTGCCTGATGGGGACCTGGATGAGGAGGGGACGGTGCCTGATGGGGACTGTCCCTGATGAGGAGGGGACGGTGCCTGATGGGGACTGTCCCTGATGAGGAGGGGACGGTGCCTGATGGGGACTGTCCCTGGATGAGGAGGGGACGGTGCCTGATGGGGACTGTCCCTGGATGAGGAGGGGATGGTGCCTGATGGAGACTGTCCCTGATGAGGAGGGGACGGTGCCTGATGGGGACTGTCCCTGGATGAGGAGGGGACGGTGCCTGATGGGGACTGTCCCTGATGAGGAGGGGACGGTGCCTGATGGGGACTGTCCCTGGATGAGGAGGGGACGGTGCCTGATGGGGACTGTCCCTGGATGAGGAGGGGACGGTGCCTGATGGGGACTGTCCCTGGATGAGGAGGGGACGGTGCCTGATGGGGACTGTCCCTGATGAGGAGGGGACGGTGCCTGATGGGGACTGTCCCTGGATGAGGAGGGGACGGTGCCTGATGGGGACTTCCCTGATGAGGAGGGGACGGTGCCTGATGGGGACTGTCCCTGGATGAGGAGGGGACGGTGCCTGATGGGGACTGTCCCTGGATGAGGAGGGGACGGTGCCTGATGGGGACTGTCCCTGGATGAGGAGGGGACGGTGCCTGATGGGGACTGTCCCTGGATGAGGAGGGGACGGTGCCTGATGGGGACTAGTGGCAGACTAGTGGCAGCGGTGGCCGAACGGTTTGCGCCGGAGCGGTCTTGATACCGGAAGGTCGCCAGTTCGTATCCCCGGACCGGCACGTTAAAATTACCACCGCTGAAGTGCCCTTGAGCAAGGCATTGAACCACTACCATGAAATGTTCTATGAGCAGGGCCTGGCTGTAAACAAGTATCTGATGCTTAGTCCAGTTACCCTATGGGTAAATATAGTAACTTTGCTTTTGCTTTGCTTTGACTGTCCCAACGTATAGGGGCTGGAATTATTTGGTTAGTTTCATGAAAGGACCATTTCACCACTTTTCAACATATCTTCATATTGATATATATTGATGATGTCACTGGTGGGCAGGTACTATATCTGAACTGCCCACAGCCCTCCTAAGACACAGACCAAGTACAAAACTGTGCTATTTTTTATCAATTATATGAACATATTGAAAAGTGGTGAAGTGGTCCTTTAAACGTTAATAAAAACGCTAATACTGCTACGTTCAACTATACTTGTATCCTGGCGTCCCTATTTTTGGCATAGCCTATCATAGCCGTGATAGCCTATATACGAACATATATATCTACAAGTCTACAAGCTCACTCACAGCAAGTCAATGTGCTGTCAGCTTATAGCTAAATCCGATAAATCGGTTATTTTCGCTGGGTGACAGTTAAACGTCGAAGTAGGCTTGGTTAAGCCAAAAAAGTCTGAGTGATTGGATAATGGCTATATTTGATTTTGTGTTTGATTTTTCCGATAGCACCATGGCGCTGGTCCGCTATATACAAACAAAGAACCTCCACCTCCAGCCCCGCGGTGGTTATGACAATAGAACCTTTAGAATCAGGTTATTATAGCACAGGTTACGTATAGCACATCTTAAAGTTTAAGATGTGCTATATGCTATATGATTAGCCAATCACTTGGCTATATTTAGCAGCATGATGTTTGTAACCAACACACGTTTTTTTTAATTTAAATGTGGCTGTTTAGATGTTCTTGTTCTCTGTATAACTGGCAGTCTAGGCATTGTTGTCAATAATTCCCCAACTCAATCCCTATATAGGCCTATTAAATAGGCCTACACTATAATTTAGTTTTTCTAACGAATTTCTCGGAAAGCTGCAAAGGTCCAAAATGCCACAGCTGTGACTGACTGCTGAGGTCCCATATATTATAAATCCGATCGAGCTTCAAACTTATCCCTCGCATTATTTGTCATTTAACCCATGACTGACTGGCCGCTGTGTCTTTCTGCCTGCCTAGCGAGGCGGAAAATAACACTCAACAATACTCAATTAATAAGGGAACCCGAAAAAGACAGTCGGGCCCCCAGGGGAATGCATTGGAGAGAAATGAGTCCACAGACATGTGCATCAGGCTAATCAGACGCCCTCCAAGTCCATTAACATTACCATCACAATCACAGGTAGGCCGGGCCCGCAATGCCGGCTCCATTTGCAGTTTATGGGCTAAAGCGTATGGCCCTTTGTTTTTTTCCGGAATAATAATAACCTCGACAATACACCTCGACAATACACCGAATTTGCAGTTTATGGGCTAAAGCGTATGGCCCTTTGTTTTTTCCGGAATAATAATTGCAATATTATCACAACAATAATAACCTCGACAATACACCCAATAAAATGCCTTTCAGTGTAGTTCGGTTTCAGAACCATGGATAGCTCCCCCACATCCTACCCTCTCCCGCCATATCATCTTCCCATTATACAAGCCTCATATTTGTTTGTAGCCCTATAGCCTAATAGCCTATTATTACTTCGAAGAACATTCTTCTTGCGTATATCGTATCCCGATAATAATTAATCATTTTTGTCTGTGATTCGAATAAAGGGGGCGGGGCTGGCTGACATGAAACTGAGGAACCGTGCATGTGCGCCAGCTCACCCAAGTGTGTAATGTGAAAAGGGGGGAGCATGGAGCTCCATTTATAGACTCCGTACTGAATAGTACGACGGTGCATGTCGCTTGGTGTTGCTGCCTGCCTGCTTAAAAGAACAGATCACAATGCCGACCTGTTCTTTTCGGGCAAACGCCATAGCGCTATATATATACACAAATTGGCCCTTTAACAGGGTGGAGAACATATCGTCAGTTATTTAGTGCAGGTGGGCCCGGTGGGGTGCTGAATGGATAGAAATGCAGGGAGATGACAGATTTTCTTCTTCTTCTTCTTCTTCTTCTATCATAAACAGCACCGTTGGCTCGTGGTAGAGTCGAGATCTCAGCTGCCTTTGTCTGACCTCACACTAGTCACAAAGCGGAGCAAACTGGGCATAGATAAGAGCTTGATTGGCTACCGTTGCTCTGTCTGTCCATTCAGATAGAGAGCCTCCTCTAGGGACCTGACCCTTCGTTGGCTCTGCACGACCGGCGATAAACGGCAATGAGAGGAAAATCACTTTTACCCTTTGAAGATCGAGATACAGACATACAGTGTGTGTGTGTGTGTGTGTGTGTGTGTGTGCGCGCGCGTGTGCGTGTGTGTGTGTGTGTGTGTGTGTGTGTGTGTGTGTGCGCGCGCGCGCGCGTGTGTGTGTGTGTGTGTGTGTGTGCACGCGCGCGCGCGCACGCACGCGATTGATTTAATACTTTATTAACAGTTTGCAAATAGTAGGCTACAGTTGTATATATACGATATTACAATGATTGCTAAAAAGATAACACAAAAATCCCTAGGGGCTTGTTTCCTTTACGGTCTCAAGAGAGAGAGAGAGAGAGAGAGAGAGAGAGAGAGAGAGAGATTTTTATTGTTATTTATATTATTATTACTAGTATTATCATAATCATATGTGTGTGTGCTTGCATTGTTTTCTTATCAGTGACAGTACAGCGAGATGAGCGAGTCGGAAATCGCCGTCCTGCCCAGCCCTCATGCACGCCGCGGTGTCACGGCTGTTCTTTTCATCGTGCGTCACACTCAATCAGACAGTTCTAAGCACAGATCAGAAGAGGGCTGCAGCGCGCTGATAACACGCACACACTCATTAAACCCTTCCCATTCCCACGCGGGGAAGAATATAGAATGGCAGCCATTTTCAGTCCAAAATCGAAAATTGTACAATGGTGTTCGTCAATGCTTTCAAAAAAAAAAATATATACAAATAAAACGACAAAATAAATCGTAATGTATAGGCTGGTCTACTCTTTCTCTGATATGATGCTATCATAGGCCCACGCCGCCTGATGAATGCATGTGGCAGGCCTAAATTCTGGATCCTGTTTTCATTCATAATTTCAACTGGGTGGCGCAAGATAGAGCCCTACTGCCCTATATAGGGCATGATATAAAATAATAATAATACAATAAAAAATACAACATGATGCTGAGCCCGAATTAGAGTTGCAACAAGGGTAAATGAACGAAGAAGACTTTCTTTTTGTATGGTATTTGTCTATGAGGCACTTTGAGCTGTTTATACCTATCAGGTTACAGTGATAATGCGGATAATGTTCAAAGCCTGTCGAGGTTCACAAACGAAAGCCTTTTCAACTAGCCATTTCCTCCGTCGCAAAACAAACAAACACAGGCCTTTAAAAAAAAAAGAAACATGCAAGCATGTACAGGTAAACCTGCCCTACAGGCTGAATTGAAACATGATATACAGCCCGAAAATATTCGATGTACAACAAGCTCAGCTTAGCTCACAATACATTGGGTGACCAGTGAGGCAATAAATGTGAGCTTGTAGCCTATATACACTGATGGCTATAAATGCCTATAATTTGTATAGGCTACTGCACTGTAGGCGTCGCTTGCCCACAAGATCAGTTATTGACGGCAAGGAAGCGACACCACCCTGCGAGCGACGGACTATAAATGTCACACAGACCAGATGAGAAATTTAATTCCGCAATGCCTCCCTCAAAAATATGCGTAGATCAGACCTGCTTATTTTTTAACAGAATATGTTGATATTCATGCATGATTGTGGCATTATGCAAAGCCTATAATGCAGTGTTGAGCACAATTCAAAAGAGCTACAATTAAAGCGATTTATGAGGCCGAATTTATTAAAACGATGATCTGAGTTCAGTCAAATGGTCTTTATTTAGAGCCTAGATTATGGTAAGGCTAGCATGCATCGTTATTTATAAAGCTAAACATTATTTAAATAGGCCAATTCAGCTGAAACAAAACCTGAAAGAAAAGATAAAACATTATAGGCTCTTGATGTTAGAAATATTATTATCTTATTACAAGTATAGAATAATTGGTTTAATAAATTAAGTCATGACCCTACAATTATAGCATGTATTTGTAGGCCTATTTTTCGCCTGAATAAAAAAACGAAAAAACGAAAAATACATTAAAAGGGGGGAAAAGAAGGAGGAGGTATTGTAGTGGTAGCCTATTGATTGATAGGCTTTTCGCGCTCTCAAGTTCAATCACCGGTTATAAAGACAAAACGCGCAGCAGCAACAACAACAACGAAAAGAGAATAAAATCAAACACGAAATTCGATCCTTATAATTCCAATGGACACAACTCGGGTCCTACTGACAGTCCGCGTCCTCTTGTTGCTCAAAATGAAACTCGTGGAACAACATCACCAACAACAACAACAACAAAAAAAGGTTTAAATTCAGTTGTGGCAAGTTATATAACCAATGGTTCAAAGAGTTGTCGGGGTTTCTTCCACTTTCCGCCCCCTTATATACACGCAAAGTTATGCAAGACTAGAGGCCCCCAGAATGCCATTGGATGTTAGAAGGAGGTATATTATAGATTATGGGATGGGGAGGGGATGGGGTACCAACTAGCACCTCCCCTAGAAATGCAGCAAATCTCTGCCGTTTACTTGTGGCGGGGTGGCTGTGCGCACTGGCGGCTGGAGACGTGAGAGTCCTTGCATTGGCAGACTGATGAGGACACGTGTCTCCTCCCTGCCACCCGGGCTCCACCGTACCGCATTGGCATCATCAGAGAACCAACTGTGGAAACCGACGCCAATTGTAACCCGAAGAAACACGATATTATTTTGAAAACCCCTTTTCCTGCTAGGGCTCGCCATTTGCGTAAAGTTTTTTGCGTATCCGCGTCGTTGAGATTAGGCTGCACACCAGACGGATTCGTCGACCATCATCAGAGCGCGTGCAGTGACAAGATGCAGGGACGGAGCAGCGACGTCTGAAGGTGACATGAACCTGGAGGGAATCAGGAGCAGCAGGCAGACCTTCAACAAGAAGTGGAGATAGCAACTGAAAGAAAGCACCTATACCAACTTGCCGAGAACCTGCGCGTTTTTTTCCGTGGCTTTGTCAAAGAACCAAGAGTTGGAATCCAAAATAGCTCAATTACATTGACCTAAAAAAAAAAGATTTAGCTGAAAAGAGGTTAACAATTTAGAGGAGCCAAAATGGCGACGTTAATCAAAAGCAAGATTTCTAATAAACTGTCAAATTTATCCACCACCGTGTCGAACAAATCCCAGGCGAAGGTAAGTGGCGCGTTCGCCATGATGGGCTTCCAGGCCGCCACGGACGAGGAGGCTGTAGGCTTCGCAGCCTGTGATGATCTGGATTATGACCACAGACAGGGCATGCAGATGGACATTATGGCTTCAGACGAGCTGGGAGGAGGAGAAGGGAGCGCGGAGCTCGGCGGAGACGGGACGTTGGGCGGCGACAGTCACTACCAGAGAGACGGCACCGGTCCAGCGCGCTCTGAATCAAAAGACGGAGGTCCGAACGGCGAAATAAAAGAACCGTCACCAAAAATCACAGCTTGGGAGGCGGGCTGGAACGTCACGAATGCAATCCAGGTAAAGACCCCATGGTGTGGGAAATAAAAAGTAATGGTACAAATTATAAACAGAAACAAAATAATAAATGAACTATAACCCAAGTAGCCATGTTCCCGATACCAGTGATGAATATATTCACGTTCAGTCACCAAAAACTGCACATAACCTGAACAGTCCATTTCAGTTGCGCATGCAGTCTCAAATGATCAAATGAATATCGGAGGGGGACAGTTATTTTGTTGGCTTTGGGTTTATGACTACTAACTACATACACTGGCCCATTTGTTTTATTTAAGCTAAAATCATGAAGCAACCGCATTCAAATGGAAATGTTAGACGTCGACTTGCCTTGAAACATGGCTAGACGTCGACATGACGCATTCTATCGTACAGGAATCAGTTCCTCATAATAATACCTATATATTTCAAAATATTCATGTCCATTTCATTTGCACGAGAGGTGTACGGTGTTTAAAATATACACATAAAGCTAATGTGTTAATTATTAGCCTATTTTCATGCTACCCATCCAATTTACGCACGAGAGCGCACGTCTTCATGGTGCCAGAGTGCCTGAAAAGGCGACCTGAAATTGTGAATAGAATTGATTAAATTAGGCCTACTCGGCCATTTCTGTGTAGGTGAGATTAAAAAAAAGGGCTGTGGTCACAGCAGTCATCGTTACGTCACACTGTGTCTCCTTCATCGTGTGATGATGACACGCGAGGCGTCATTGCGTCAGAGGATTGGATGTGCTCAAAGCGAACTGGAATGCCCACAACATCAAACCATGCATGGCTTGGCACAGCATAGACCTGACAAATTAACATCTGAATTATTCCTTGTAAAGTTAAACATAAACAAAATGTACATCAGGCTACATTACTCATCATAACCAATGGCATGTGTGTGTTTGTGTATTTGCAGGGGATGTTTGTCCTTGGCTTACCATACGCCATCCTCCACGGGGGATATCTCGGACTATTTCTTATTATTTTCGCCGCCGTGGTGTGTTGTTACACGGGGAAAATCCTCATCGCTTGCCTGTATGAAGAGGACGAAGATGGGCGGCTTGTGCGTGTGAGAGACTCATATGTGGACATTGCCAACGCTTGCTGCCAGCCCAGATTCCCGGCGTTAGGTGGTCATATCGTGAATGTAGCACAAATCATAGAGCTATTGATGACCTGTGTCCTGTATGTGGTTGTCAGTGGTAATCTTATGTACAACAGCTTCCCCACCATGCCAATTTCCCAGAAGTCTTGGGCCATCATCGCCACAATCGGTCTTCTCCCCTGCGCCTTCCTCAAGAACCTGAAAGCAGTGTCAAAGTTCAGCTTGCTGTGCACAATTGCCCACTTCATCATAAACGTACTGGTTATAGCCTACTGTCTCTCCAGAGCAAGAGATTGGGCCTGGGACAAGGTCAAGTTCTACATCGATGTCAAGAAGTTCCCGATCTCCATTGGCATTATCGTGTTCAGCTACACCTCCCAGATCTTCCTCCCGTCTCTGGAGGGGAACATGGTGAAGCCCAGTGAGTTCCACTGCATGATGAACTGGACACACATCGCCGCATGCATCCTCAAAGGCCTCTTCGCCCTTGTGGCCTATTTGACCTGGGCTGACGCCACCAAGGAGGTCATCACAGACAACCTGCCGTCGACCATCCGAGCTATTGTCAACATTTTCTTAGTCGCCAAAGCCTTGCTTTCGTACCCATTGCCGTTTTTCGCCGCCGTCGAGGTTCTAGAGAAAACGTTTTTCCAAGGACAAGGACGAATACAGTTTCCCGACTGCTACGGGGGCGATGGACGCCTGAAATCGTGGGGGCTCACACTCCGGTGTTTGCTCGTGGTGTTTACGTTGCTCATGGCCGTTTTCGTGCCACACTTCGCCCTTCTCATGGGTCTCACTGGCAGCCTGACAGGCGCAGGGCTGTGCTTTCTGCTCCCCAGTCTCTTCCACCTCAGGCTTTTATGGAGAAAGCTGCTATGGCATCAGGTTTTCTTTGATGTCGCTATATTTGTAATAGGGGGTATATGCGCCATATCTGGCTTCATTCATTCGACGGAGGGGCTCATAGAAGCTTACAAGTATAACATAGAAGAGTAGATGCGAACCACTGCTGCAGCTAGACGTTATAACTGCAAATCCACATTTAGTGAAACGCGACTTTCCAACAAGCGCAGCTATAGGCGCAGCAGCCCCCTTGCTTAATTCATGCGTAAAATGCGCGCGCACAACACATGCACATATCTGCGTTCATATACAGTCTTGCGTCGGTTCTCTCTCTCACACAAACACACACGCACACGCACACACACGCACACACACACACACACACACACACACACACACACACACACACACACACACACACACACACACACACACACACACACACACACACACACACACACACACGTGAGAGTAGACAGTGAAAGTGAGGGAAACTCAAGCACTCACAACATACTATATGGACAATTATATGTTGTATAAATATGCGAACATTACAAGTACATTTACATTATTTTCCAGTGGAGTGAAGGTTTACAATTAGGCTATTGACCTTTTACGAAATTGCAAAATCGGCAATTTGTCTTTTCATCTCTCATGGGTTTCCCCCCCACATGAGAATTCACCTCATTAAACGTTCAAGTTTGTTGTGACTATGGACAGAAATTCGACAATATAATGTGATCTAATAAGATGTTTATTTTAAAAAGAAAATGCCACTTTCTTCTTCAAGGTGATGTGCAGTATTTTATGGGTATAGTGCAGCGATTCCCAACCTGTGGGCCGGGGCCCACTGGTGGGCCGTGATGAAGTAATAGCCCCCCAAATAATTGGCAAAACAGTATGTTTTATTGATAACGTTATTAATGTACAAAATATATATTCATTGTGATACCAATAAATAGGAACTTAGTAGGACTACCTATGTATAGTTCCATTGATCCAAGCCAGAACATGCATGGCAATCGATTGACTGATCACCAAAATAACTTGACACGGATGCTTTTTGGAGATTTTCAAGTGGGCCCTGATCCAGACAAGGTTGGGAACAATAGTGAACGCGGTGCCTGCATGGCACAGATAAGCTATATGGACAAAGACGAGGGCAACACTATATGGCAATAACAGACAGTAAAAAAAAAAATAGTCATGTTCAAACACTTATGAATGCATATAGAAATTATAAAATATTTCTTAAGTGAGGAAATTGGACCTTCTACGAACATTTAAAATAGTACTGGAAATGCATACAGTAAGGTATAGATGGTCTATACAGAAGTTATACAAACTATGCATTGAATGTATGATATTCAGACAAAACCTTATATATGAAACTGGAAGTGGAAATAACTCAATATTGGCATTAACGAATTTGTTGTGAAAACCTGAGATTTAGGCCTACAACTGGATTTATTTAGCTTTCAATTGGCGATAAAAGGCTAATAAATGCATTTCACCTGAAAGAGGCCTAATCACAGGCCAAATATGTGGTGATAGGCTATTCACACACAAATGAACCTCAAATTGAAGGTTTCCACACTGTTATCTGTGCATTTGACATGTATATTGGGAGATTAATTCGAATCATTCCTGGCTCGAAATTCGGTTGTCTGAATCAAAAATGTATTGAGCTCATAAAAAAAAGAGAAAACATTTTTTCCATTCTGTGCAATCCAATGGGTTCTGTGGAAATGTTATAAAACCGTATGTGTAGTGTTATTGTGGTTTCAAAAAGATGGAATGTATATCTCAAAATCGTTATCATATATGGAAAAAAGATTAAAGAATAAAGAAATAAGTGAAATTATATTGTAAAAATGTGTGGTTTTATGTAACGAAAACGGTGAGAAACGTGTATCTTCTTTCTCTATATATAATAAATCAAGTTGGAGAAAATAGTCCTTTTCCTTTCTATAGCCTGTATCGGCCACAGTCGTTCATATGAGTCATTATATATAAGCTAGCCCATTTGTAGGCCGCAGTGAGAGTGGGACAATTGGATCCATTTTCATTAAAGCCCAAATTCTGACATTAATTTAATTAGCTATATAAAACCGAAATCGGCAAATGAAAACAATGTGAACGTAAACTTAACCCCCCCCCCCTTGCAAATTGTCATTCATGTCACTAGTTCATATAAAACCATGTTGTATAGGCTTATAAAACATGGTGTAGACGAATCCAGACAAATATGCCCGTATAAAAAAAATCTGGCCATGCGAGGCTATGTTGCATAACGTTCAATCGTTGGGCCTTGAAAGAGGCTGCGCTTCTGGCCCAGGCCTACCTGTTCATTTGTTAATTTCATGTGACGGCATCTTGACAAAATGTCCTACTTCTCCATCTGTCCACTGAGACCACATGTGCACTTCAGCTTCCTTAAACCTCCTTTTATGAATCGATAAAAGGCTAAAGTAAACAAAATATAATGTACGAAATATGTACAAATTCTTTATTTAGTCATCGCATAAGCACATTAAAAAAAAATACAAGTCACATACAATTACAAATACATCCGAGTAGCAGGCCTCTGCGAGTCGCTACATTATGCCTATAGAGCCCCCTGGTGGACAAACTAAGACATGAACAGTTGCAGATGGAACTCAAAATGCATGGTTCTTCAAATAACGTTGCATCATATAAGCAAGGTTAAACGTGCCGTTACATTGGATGCAAGCAGCAGTCTCCGATGTCTTCGTTGTCCCACCAGGTGGTTCCAATAGGCCCAAAGGACAATGTACATCAAGTTATTAAACATTAGAATAATTAAAACTATAATATTCACAGAATGCCATTTGGGATGACCATCCCGTTTTAGAAAGGCAGACAACGGACACAACATCCATATCAAGTAAATCCACAGTGTCGGAACAGAAATGCTCAGCAACCTGGGTCCCTTTGACATAATACAGCGACGCTGCACAGCCAATAGCCTGGTAAGACATCCCGGTTTAGTTTACCAGGCTATGCAGCCATCACTCTGTACTAGGAATCGATGGGGACAGTGGGCTTCTTTGTAGAGTTCTCAGCCACCCACGGGTGAGTTAGAACCCCCTGGATGGGCAGCCTGTGCATGGGGTTATGCTTCAGCAACCTGCTAATCAAGTCTTTGGCACCAGCAGTGACAGGAATCTGAGCCGGGTAAGTATACTGCACCTGCATGAAAAGAAAAAATATGTTTTAGACATGCAGTGCATTAAAAAAAATAAAAAAATCACAGGTATGAGCCAATGATTGAGTAAAAATAAAAAAAAGAAATTTCTTGACCATGGTTACAAGTTCCACAATCATTTCATAGTCTATACTATAGCTAGTGCACTCAATAGTTTGAGTAAGCAGTTGCTATATCTATGGCAGAGGAGTTTCTGAAGTTCTCCCACTTGTAAATAATAGATAATTTGATTGACAGATTGTCACAAACCTGTTATATTGTATACTAATCTTGTATGAAAATATGAAATATCTCAGGGTAATATTAGACTGCTGCAATGGTCGCATTGTGAATCGCTGGTGCCGACTGATATATAATTACATGGAAAATGAAACCAGGCTTCAACCTTTTACATTACAGCAGCCGTAGCTGAGAGGCAGAGGTTTGTTTGTGAGAATAGTTTGTTTTTGACCTTCTCTCCTTTTATTGAGAGTTCAAGTGAAGTCTGACGAGTCATGCTGCATTTCAGAGCATCAGTATGCAGACCACTAGGCCAACGGTCTGGGCCTACTGTATATATATATATATCAGTAATGTTTTGTCCAAATGTGGGAAGGATAAAAAGAACATTTGAGGCTTTTGAAATGCATTTGTGGTTTAATGAAATGTTACTCAGTGAACTGTATCTTACCCGCGAAATCATGCGGTAGGTCTCATCATGAGTCTTTGCCTCGAAGGGGGGTCTGCCAACCAGGAACTCGAAGCAGAGCACGCCTAAACTCCACAGGTCCACCTTTTCATCATGGGTTTTTCCCTCAATCATCTCTGGAGGTAGGTAGTCCAGAGTTCCACAGAGTGTTGACCTCCTGAACAACCAAAGTAAAAAGATAAGTGGTATGAGACAAATGTGTCACTGTCACAATGTGTCTGAAGTCATGATCAAATATCGCTGATTTAGCTGGAATCAAGTTTGTAGGACTATTGTTGTCACATGTCATGGCCAACTTTACATAGCAACACCAACAATATGGTCCTTGATGAGATCTAGCAGAACCAACTCGATTATAAGTTCAATAATATATATAATAAAAATACACATCTTTAAAAGATAGATTTGCACAATAGGGTATGTGTCCAAACTAAGTTGTCAATTGACAAGACGTGTGGTGATGCCACTAGGTCCTTCGGCCACAGTAAAGTGCAAACTTATCCAGGATTAAAAGAAGAATTTCACCCATTTTCGGATCCTCCCTAAAGCTCATTATTAACCCATTTAGACCCGAGACCCATTTTGAAAAGGCCTTCTAAAACAAAAAGTTTTATTTAAGACACCCTAAAACCTGAGGTCCCAATCTACCCAGTCTGTGTCTCAGAGGGCTGTGGACAGTTAGGAAACCTTTGGTAAAACAAGACTTCAAATTGATGCAAGAATGGCTTAAAACTTCTTCAACATGCCAACTTCACAGAAAAAGAATGTTCCATTAGCTTGGCCTTGGACTCCCGTCGAGTAAGTAATTGGTTTCTGAACTATCAACAGCGTGCGTAGTGAGTTGACAGAATTGGTGCAATCTTATATTGCCACATTAGTTTAGACCAATTATACAAAGATAAGATTGAAAATGGTTAAGTGCTCCCTTAAAAACAAGTTTAGGTATATGTGATGCATGTGGAATGTGTACCTGGAGGAGGGTGTGTGGACAGACCAGCCAAAATCAGCAATCTTCAGCTCCCCATTGGCCCCCAGCAACAGATTCTCTGGTTTGATATCCCTGTGAATCACCTTCTTGGCATGGCAGTAGTGGAGGGCATCTGCCAGCTCCATGATGTACTGGAAGATGTGAGAAAACAACAGGCTAATTCAGGAATGTGATCAGAGAAAACAAGACTACACATTATTCGTTATTCTAAGTACAAGTTATAAATTGAGCGTCTGCTAAATGCCTAAATTATAACTTGTTGAATAAAGTGGTTGCATAGCTTTAAGTAAAGCCCCCATCCACATGAAACAAACATTACAAATGCCCTGATTCATTAAGCAGACTTACTGTCGCACTCCTCTGCTCGTTAAAATTGCCACAGCGCTGTAGCTCGCCGTAGAGCTCCCCCTTGGGTGCGTATTCCAAGATAAGGTACACACGAGCAGTATCATGGAAGTAGCCATACAGTCGCAGGATATTTGGGTGCCTGTGGTATAGTATACAGATATGAATATTGAGACACATTGCAGAGAATATTTAAGGTGTACAGGCAGGTGCTGTAGACCGAGTAGACCACAGATTAGATATGATAGAATAATACAGCCAGCATTATTCATGGTGAGGGTGACACAGTCATGACTTTAGGATGATCCGGAACCGTATTAACATTGTCACGAGTCAGTATGTGGACTTATGTCTGCTATACAATTACAATACAGGTGGTTCTCAAACCTTTGCATTTCAAGGACCATCATTGGATGTACCCTACCTACGCCCAAAACTCACGTTAGGTCGGGAGCACAGTTTAGATGCTTAATCAAACAGTGCTTTATTGGCTCTGTTAAAATATATGCGAGCGCATTATGTGCGAGATGATTTTGACCACGGGAGCGCATCGCGACATCAGACTTATAAATATCCCTGTGAATATAACATTTTTATTTTTGCATAAATGAACGTACACCCCCCCCATTTTATTTCCAAAAAGTGACAATGACAAGCATAGCTTGCCTATTTGCAATGGCATAGGCGTTAGGGGCTTAATCATTCACTCATTTAAGACAGTGCTTGCCTTTAACAGTCAATGAGAAAAAAATGCAGATGTGGATCAGTCAGACAGTAGGCTGAGCACGAGATGATCATTTTCACGAGTTGGTAAGGAATAAAGAATTTAATAACTTAATATACAACTAACACAGTGACAGTTTGGCTTTGCAAGTTGCATATGTGCACGTGTGTGTGGGGGGTGAGGCGGGCAGCGAGGCAAGCGGGGGAACGTTTTCTAGTGGCTTTCCATATGTTTGGTCGTATTGCAGTTCATGTCGCAAAAACGAGGGCGAGGCTTGATTTTATAGGCCGTGCCAGATTGATTACAGCTGTCGCATTTATCAACGCCAAGACCGAAAATACGCAAGGAACAACTGTTTACGATCACTTGTTAAAAGCCATGCCGACGTGACCGTACGACAAAACCCATGCTCGAATTTAAGGCAGAATTTACACTCCATTGATAAATGAGGGCCTTAGAGTTACAGACGTGTACTGGACCATTAGAGGTACTGCTCAGATCGATCGGACGATTTTCACTCCAAATTACTCGATCGGTGATCAACAATTTACCCGATCTGGAGAAACCGATCTTTTGTACCATTTAAGTGGTATACAAGTCAATCAGATATAAAGTATAATATCGTTTTGCATCTTTGTGACATGCCTACACATTCGCCCCTTCCTCCCCACACATAAATAATCCTGCACAGTGTAGTGTTTTGTTTCGCACGAGCGTGACAAAATACAGCAGCTGCTCGCTGAACACGCGTGTACGGGGAAGATACCACGGATTCGACAGTGCTGTCACTGTTATGCTATGCAACACGGAAATAACAGACTCAAAGCAGTTTATAAACCACAGTCAGTGACATGTTGCTGACAAAACCTTGGTATCTTCATTTGACCGTGTCAACTTTTCACAACTGTTTGGAAAATCCTCGACGCAAGGTTATAGAATTCACGGTCGGGAAAACTTGAGATTCCCTTCTCATGTACTGGTGGGACATGTCTGCGGACTGGCACTGGTCCGTGGTTGGGAACCTCTGCCCACTAGCAATCATTAAGCCATTAAGAGGGATGCTCAGATACCATTTTTTTCAGACCGAGTACTTCATTCTGAGTTTGTCAATACCAAGCACAGAGATACAAGAACTTTTTGTTGTGTAACCATTTCCCCCCCCATTTATGTTGTTATGCCTTGTAATGAACAATAACAATAAGACTGCTGATTCTTAGGGACCGTTTAATACTTTTTAGACAGTTTCTTTAACTTTACTGTCAATTGAATGTTTTGGGTCAGAGTATCAGGAAGGACATTTTCCAAGTACATGCCTAGGGTATCGGGCCCGATACAATATCAGAGCAACCCTATCGTTAACAAACTAGAATTGTTAAAATCCTAAAGGATCCCAACCCAAGACTTGACCGAGAAGCATTTTGTCTTAAGGAACGTGTGCACTGTTATCCCTCACCTCAGATGAGACTGGATCTCCACCTCTCTCCTGAGCTGGTGCTCCACTCCTGCCTTCTCCAACTGCTTCTTGAAGAGAACTTTAAGAGCCAGGATCCACTTGGATGAACGCTCTCTGGCCAGGTAAACATTGCCAAATTTGCCCTTCCCTAGGGCGCGGGCAATTTCAAAGTTATCAAGGCTCCACCGCGCCTTCCTGTACAAGCACAAATAATTTTAGAAAACCTAAACCTTTTTTACTGATTATTATGGGCCAAAATAAAGAAAACTAAAATCCTCAACAAGCTAGGTGGACTTACCCTTTCCCCGAGGAAGTAGTTTCATTCTTTTCCGGTTTACCTGACATGGAAGAAAAAACGATAATGTATCATGATTCAGTAGCCAAACGGATGAAACATTAGAACATACATATTATATGTTGTATATATATATATTATATACAACAAGTTTGTAAATTATTACTTTGTGGCTTTTCCTGACTCTTCAGTTCTGTTGAAGGTTTGGATGTAGTCGGCTCCAATTTGTCTTTGGCCACTTTGGTCTTCAGCTGGCCATGGACATTGGGTTTGGGCAAGGCATGTTTCACAATCTCAACAGAGGTACATGTGGGAGCCTTAACACCGGTGCGTGGTTGCTGCATGCGTAGAGGTCCATTTGACACACCTAGGACTCTGTGTTGCTGGGCAGGGGTCACTGGTGGCTTTTGACAGGTCTGCGATTGCGAGACAGGAACCCGCTGTGGCAGGTGGATACTAGACTGTTTAAAACACAAAACAGCACCAGACAGTGAGTAATGCAGCATGTACACAGAGCAGGGATTTTAGACATTATTCGGCTGGACTTCATTTAACCAGTAACCACCACATAAAGCTACGTTACTTAAAACGGCTGGTCTACAAGTTCTTCACAACACACAGATGCAATATTTTGTGAGCTTTTACTGTAGTGTAGAGCAGCCTTGAATAATTATTACTCTTGAATAAGTAATAATGCAGCCTATCTGATGTTTCTATAGCAGGAGGCAGCTTGATGTACAAGTACACCACCACGAGGACATGGCACTAGTATGTCATAGGGACTTTTTTTCTGCCTTTATTCATAGTATCAAGTGAAGATGGACAGGAAAGAGGGAGAGAGAAGGGGAGAGACATGCAGCAAAGGTCGTCATGAACGGGACTCGAACATGTGGCATGCACCTGGACCACTTGGCCAGTCCAACCCTTGACGGCGACTGCTGAGTGCCAAGCACGGTCCCATTTTGAATAGTCTTTGGTATGAGCTGGCCGGGGCTCAAAGATAATCAAACCAAACCTTCCAATCTCAGGCGGACACTTGAACCACAAGGCCACTGAGCTTTGTTTAATGTTGCTTTGTAATTACAAGCAGTAGGGATAACAGGGTTACGGTTGTTAATGTAGAGTAGACAATCTCTCAAAAGATTCCAAACACTGCTACAACGTGTAGACGAGTTAGAAATATAAACAGATGCGTGCGACCGGAAGTGGAGTGCTAGAGCAGGGGTAGGCAACCTTAGGCATGGGTGCCAACATTGGCACAGAAGAGGGTGATCACTGCCATAAGAGAGAGGTTTTTCTTTTAAAGTAAATTATTCAAAAAAAAAAGTGTAGTCAGTTAAATTAAGTCTATTCACATCTACAAATGACATGATAATTTACATCCTGCACATAATTGTACATTCATTCAAACTCCTAACTCATGACTGGGGAGGGATTAGGTGGGTTATTGCTATCATTGAGTTTAATGATCATTACATCCTGAAAATATTTCTAAGCTTGTTATGTGTATCCTATATGGACAATCAAAATCAGTTGGGAATATTACATTTTGATGTGGTATATATATATATATATAATTATATATGGCACACAGTCTATCACGAAAATGAAAACATGGCACATGTGGAAAAAGGTTGCAGACCCCTGCACAGTGAAGGACTGAGATCCGGTCTCTACAAGTGAAAGTGGGTGGTGCCCCTAGAGGAAAATTCAAAGAAAAAAAATACTGGTATATATATTTTTTGCAGATGGATGGCGTCTACATAACACAAGGATGATTAAATAAATATTGGGTGAACTGAAGTAGTATCCTGTAGTATTATCCACCAATATCCAGAAAAGACTACTTTTACTGCATTTCCACAGCAAAGAGGACTCCTAGTTACCTTCACTTCTGGCTTTTGGGGGTGGTCCATGCCCTTAATAGACACCCGGAGTCTGGCAGCATCCATTTTCTAAAAAGGAAGAGAAATAACAATGTTAGTTACCAGTTTCTATCAATTACTCTGTAACTCACCCATGAATACATGGAGAATTATTTTTTGTCACATTCCTTCATTGTAGAAAGAAGAATCCAAAAACACACGTAGAGAATACTATAGATTTGCCATTAACCATGGACAACCATTTGAGAATTCTGTCCCATTTTTTCACTCCCCGTAAAGAAATGGAAGTGAAGATCTCACTCTTTAGACCTTTCTGTAGTGTACACATCTGTATACTGCCCAAATGTGGTGTCGCTACAAAAGGATTACTCAGTGGCTTATATTGACTGTATGAGTCTGGCTACTAGCTCCCTGAAGCAGTTTGTTAGTGTGCAATCTTATGAGCATCTGAGTCAGTAAATCATTGTAGTCATAACTAACACTATTCAAGTTCTGTCAGGTTCTCCTCTAGACTGTGGAACCATTGGAGCACTGAAACTGAACATTGTTGAAGTCTTTTTTGGCACTTCTGTTATGTGTTGTTCATGGATCTCCCTTGGGCTCAACTCTGAAATAAAGATTAAATTGAATTGATTGAATGCACCAAAAGGGGAAAGGGCTGTTCTTCTCCATTTGCTGTGTTTGGGGGGGAAACATATTCAAGGCGTCACAGGTAAGATAGAAAAAGATAATTTGTGGTGTGAAGGCCAATGTTCCTTCTGAGCCTGAGGGCACGTATCTTTATGGTCGACATGTTTTTTTTCTCCATTTAAAAAAAAGGTGGTAAATAAATAGATCGGTGAGGCTTACTGTTATTACTATTTACTAAACATATTGGGTAGACTATTTTATTGCATTTTCACAGACATTGTGGGGCTATATCTGTTGTTAGGGTAACGGTTTGTGTCTCAACTGATACAGCCAACTGTAGTCTACTTGCCAGCCCATTGTGAACCCAGACATTGCGTACACCAAGGTTTTATGTTAGAAATGTTTGTTGAGTATGGGTCGCCGGCATGATGAAATTTAGATTTGTTTTCTCCCCTTATAGGTTGTTAATGGAATGTTCACATATTGTGCCAATTATGAAAATTGCTCAACATATGCAAGTTAGCATTCGGCAGTTTCTACATGCTGGGGACCCATACTTAACATTTCTAACATAAAACTTTGATGTACTCAACATGCCGGGTTCACATTCTGGCAAGTGGACTACTAAGCTTAGTGTAGTTTTCAAAAATATATGTTACAATGTTAATTAACATGACTCACCACAAGATGTAATTGCACAGTTCCCGAAGAGAACCCTCTGTCCGCGGAGACCAAAATGCTCGACGGCAAAACGCACTAAAGCAGAGCCTAGGCCTTCAACTGCTAACAGGTAGCCAACCGAAGCTAACAGTAGCTAGCAGTAGCTACATACATGGGGCTCTGCTGCGACGCTAACCTTAGCTCGTTTTCCGCAGATATATACTTCTCTGTTTAACTACTTTGAAATAAGTAGTAGCGCATATTATAGACGACAACGCGATTGTTTTAGTCAAATTGGCCGAAACCAGCGGAGTTTCTTGTCTTGTTCTCTTAATCTCTTCGGAATCGGAATGGGATGCCCAGTTGCCCAGACTTCCTACAACTTGTTTTTCCTTTTCAAAAAATTCAAACGTCCCTCTTTCACAACCTTTAAACTGTACCGGGCACGCCGATTGGCTGGGGAGATCAGAGATGCTCTGTGCTGCGCAGCCATTGGCTGATACGGACTTCCTAAACTCGCGTCACCAGGCTTTCCACCTCGGAGTAATTACTTCAGAACAGTAGGAGGCAGCAGTGTGCAACCAAGCCTCGTTTTAGCTGAGCTTGTATATATGTTCTTTTTGGATAGCAATGGTGTAGTTAAACTTAACCGTTTATATGTTGTTTTAGCATAGTACTGTATATTTGTTGTATGTCATAAATGTTCATATGAATTGAAAATGGAGGACCACAATGGAAACAAGCCATATACGCTTTCCTGGGTTTTAAATCCTCCTAGCAGAAATGGAACTGTACTTTCCCGTGCTTTTTTCTGCAAACTGTTAATAAAGTATGCATTTCAATCAATCAATCAATCAATCAATCAATAAATCAATCAATCAATGGCTAGACACTACTACATATTCTAGTAATAGCATTTAATTCCAGTAGATGGCGGTAACGCACCTTTTTTGGATGCCAACCTCTGTAAAACAATAAGGGGCCCAGAACCAACTAAGGCCCAGAAGCAAAACAACAATACTCAGCTCCCGTCCTGTACCCTGTCCTGTACCGTCACAGAATGTGGGAGAGAGAACTTTGCGTTCACATGTAAGTATTTTAACGTTTAAACGTATTATGTCGAAGTTTGTTGTAGCATTTCATTAGCCATGTAATTAATTGTGCATATAATGTGTAATGTATTTGTATATGCATTGATTAGGCTATTCTTTACGGCACTTCTGATTAATTGAAAAAGGTGGACCCTGTTGTAAACAAGTGTAATGCTTTATCATTGTGTCGTCCACAGTAACAGTCTTTGTATTGAGTTGTGCTTTCAATTTTAATCTAGATGACAAGATGCGGCCAAGTTGATTCACCTGAGGTCAGAGAAAAGCCACCTTTTTTTGGGGAAGCTCTGCAGCTGGATGGGAGTTCTCCTCTCCTGTCTCTATGGACCACAGCTAGATGGGAGTGAGTTCATATCAAATTATTTTGGGAATATATTATTTTGATGTGTAAGTTTACGTTGTGGGTTGAGTAATTTGATTGTGTAGTATCTGTATCTCAATACACTAGTATGTCTCTAAATCAGTGGGGTCCTTCTACCAGTCTGTAACTCAGAGATTGTACAAATGGAACCAAATGGGCCTGTATGGTCCATTTGGGCCTGTATGGTCCATTCGGTTCCATTTGTACAATTTCTGAGTTGTGGGGGCCCATGGGCCTAATTCATACCAAATGGCATCTATCTGATCTTTGAGAACCACTGCCCTAAATAATTAATAATAGAATGGAATTAATATTCACCATTTGAAATGAGCATTGTGCTCTAGCTCTGGTCCATAGCTCTAATGCTGTTGCATTTAGAGCTCTAATGCTGTTGCATTTAGAGCTATGTTACCGATGACTTAAGGGGCTTGCATAAATGCAGACCAACATCTCTATGAAGGTTTTCTCTTGGCAATATCGGTAGAGGGCGCAGTGGAGTAACTAAAAGTATTTTTTTCCCGGTGGAAGACAAATCCCTTTTTGGCCAAAAAGTACCTTTTATACGTGTGGTGGGGGGCTCAGAGTGCTTCCACTAAGGAAAGTAGACTTTCTAATGACACAACCCGCCTTTGTATTGGTGAGTAGCAAAAACGTTATTTTTATTTACGCTAAAGACGAGAGGCTGGTCTGCATTTATTTGAGCCCCGGAAGTCATCAGTAACATAGCTCTAAATGCAACGGCATTATAGCTATGGACCAGAGCTAATTGTGCTCTGCTGACTACAAATATATTGCAATCTGTGCAGGAACCATCAGAAAATGGCACTGGATGAGGGGAGCAGACTGCTGCAAACTGGAACTCTGGAGCACAGCTCAATACTGTGCTCTGAACTGCCATGGGCCAGTGTTGCCACTGTGGCGGCAACACTGGATTTGAGAACCCCTCTGTCTGTGGAGACCAAACAATGCTTGTTGATAAAAGCACTAAAGCCAACAGAAGCTAACAGTTGTAAATATACATACATGGGGTGCTACAACACTAACGTTAAAAGCTAAATACATCTTTCTGTTTAACTACTTTAACATAAGTAGTAAAGTAAGTGTTATCGACGACTACGCGATTGTTTTGGGCAAATTCTCCAGAGTGTTTGCAAAACCCACACTCCACGGTGCATGACATCATACACAGGGTTACAAATCAGATTATCAAAATAAAATAAATAATAGGATAATCAGACCGTTAAGAGGGAATCGTTAAGGAACCGCGGAATTGTTAAAATCCAACTGCTTCTTGAAGAGAACTTTTAAGAGCCAGGATCCACTTGGATGAAAGATTCAAGAGTGCTTTATTTGTCATTTGTTTTTCCAACTGCATGCAGCCTCGGGAAGAAAAACAAAAAACAAAATTATGTTTCTCCTAGTTAAAAGACTAAAATTCATACAATAATTTAATTAAACTGAATTAAATAAATCCTAAAAAGTAGAGGAATTCATATTTCATATCATAACAAGTACAGAGAAGTGGTACAGGACAACACAATTATGTAAAAGTAGAGTATTTTGGACATGTTTTCATAGACGAAATGTTTATATAAAAAAAAAACCTGCATTGCATCTACAAAGCTTGACACTGTATCAGTCTGATATCCACTGTTGATTGGATCTGTTGTTGTTGTTTCACACTTGCTGTTCCGATTGCTGCATGTCCCTCCCTAAGGATCAATAGGTTTATGTTATGTTTTGTTAACTTGTCTTCTCATCTTTTATCTTAGTAGGAAATCCCTAGATATGTCTGAGAGTCATGTGAAACTGTACGCGTGCGTGCGTGCGTGCGTGTGTGCGTGCGCGATGTGCAGCCTCTGTAGTGTGAGCTAACTCTAATTAGATGCGGTGGATGAATAGAAATAATTGAAAGCGTGGATTTAATTGTTGATTATACCTTTGTATCATGTCATTTTTGAACTGTGTGAACAAGGTGATTTGGTTCACTGCATGCAAAGTGACAAAGCGTGTGTGTGTGTGTGTGTGGGGGGGGGGGGGGTGCTTGTGGAAGTTCATTCATGTGATATACGAAAGTATATGATATTATGATGATTATGTGATTATGTGAATCAGATGCTACAGTAGGATGGACCTCTGTATTTACCCTATAGCGGGTCCTTATACTAACCTGATTCTGCCAGATTGAAGGAGCTTGCTTCACACTCGTTTCACAAACTACTTCCATCTGGGCTTCACTGGAGGCTGTGCTGTGAACTTGTAAATCAATACCGCCCCCATCTGGCGGAGTCGGGTTACCTTACTACAGGGGATCCGCCAAATCTTAGTGGGATGGGGAATATTAGCCGGAAATAGCAGATCAACAAGCTCACAACGCCTCACACTGTGGGGTGCTGTGAGCTTGTAGATTGGCTATTTTCAGAGAGCTGTGGTAGAGGGAGAAAAAGAGAAGACAAGAGAAGTCAAGTTGACCAAACTATTATGGGTTTAAAAGGTTCACAATCTGAAAATACACAATAGCATGAATGCAACTATCTATGAAAAGTTGAATCTGCAACACATAATAAATTAACAGTGAGGATTGTACTGTGCATAGTGCTTACTGAATGAACTACTTGTCTATCATGGTTTCACTTGTGAATTTAAATGTCTGATACAGAATTCTTTGCAGGAGAAGCGTTTTTTTCTATAGATTGGGTTTTATTTTTAAGTACGGTATGTAACTTACTGTAAACAGCATCTCTCAGTGGGACTTCCTGGTTAAGTAAACTACAAACAAAAACTGTCGTCCCGACCACACCCATGTAGAGATTTTAAACCACTGGGTGAGGTTGTTGTCAGATTATTCCTCCCTTACAATGCTTGTTTGGTCTTCAGTGTGTTGACATTAAGTATTTGGACAATGGTGGTCCCTGCCCTCTTGGACTGTATAAAAACCCAAGACTGAGACCATTCTAGTCACTGACCTCTCCAGCCAAGGATCCTCTTCCAGCTTCACAATCTCCAACTTGAAGGAACAACATCTTCATCCAAGGAAGGAACACCATTTGGACCATGGGTCTGAGTTTCCTCTCTGCCGTCCTGGCTGTAGTGCTGGTGTCTCTCTGCAGCACTCAACACCACCCAGGGGACTCCCGGTCCAGAAGCCACCGCGACACGAGAGCCAAGACATTTAGGCATCACCTCGAGAATCCTAGAGGTGAACAAAGACATTATCCAAACATTAATGGAGGGAGATGTTGCTGTTCCAAGGAAGAGGAACGCCATGAGGTGCTGTTCTGATGCTAACTCCTGCAAATGGCCAAAGTCCTTCAATGGGATGGTTGAGGTGCCATACCACATCAGCAATTACTTCTATGCTTCTGAAAAGGCTGCGATCGAGGGAGCTATGGAAAGCTTCCACATGAACACTTGTATTCACTTTGTTCCTTACACTGGGCAGACTGATTATCTCAGCATTGAGTCTCAGCGGGTGCTGGTCTACTCTGGGTAGAAGTGGTGGAAAGCAGGACGTGTCTCTGTCCGTTTATGGCTGTGTTAGCCATGGCATCCTTCAGCATGAACTCCTTCACGCCCTGGGCTTCCAGCATGAACACACCAGGAGCGACAGAGATCAGCACATCAGGATCAACTGGGAGTACATTCCCTCAGCCACTGCCTACAACTTCCAGAGAGGGAACACCAACAACCTGGGCACCCCTTATGATTACAGCTCTATCATGCATTATCCGAAGGATGCTTTCAGTAGAGTGTACGGAGCAGAGACCATTACACCCATCCCAGACCTGTGCAGATCGGACAGAGGAATTCCATGTCCGCCATTGACATCATCAGGATCAACAGGTTTTATGGATGTAGGGCGACGGTGGCTCAGGGGTAGAGTGGCTGGATGGTAACTGCAAGGTTGCCTGTTCGAACCCGGGCTCCCCCACAGTTAGTGTCGAAGTGTCCTTGAGCAAGACACTGAACCCCAAATTGCTCCTGATGTGCTGGCTAGTGCCTTGCATGGTTTCTGCCGCCATCGGTGTATGAATGTGTGTGTGAATGGGTGAATTGATGCACAATCTATGTAAAGCGCCTTGGATAAAGGCGCTATATAAATGCACCATTTACCATTTACCATTTATGGGTTAAAGTTGAGAAAATAAGCCTGTTATTTCTTAAGAGCCCCCATGAGTGTCAAAATGTGATTATTCATAATTGTCATAATCAGTTTGTGAAAATTCCAATAAAAATTTCAATAAAAGTAAGTGGAAAATGTTAATCTGTTCTCTGAAATGATGATTATCTTTTGGGATGAATGAAAACAAAGGTGCATGAGTATTATTTATTTACTATATAAATGAAAGGTGCTACAGACAGGGATCAATTCAAAAGAAACATCTCAGCCAAAAGAAACGATACGTTCACCAGACTACATAAAATAGACATTTGCTCTTTAAAACAACATGTAAACTAGAAAAAGTGCCCCTCAGGGCACAGGTCTCCACCACAGCAGGTCATGTTGTGGCCTCATGGTGGCGCTATAATAAGCCAATGTGAAAAGGGTGCCATTTCCTCTTATGCCTTGGATGGCTGGATGATTTGAGGCATTTTGTTCCAAAAATGTGTTGTGCAAAAATCCACCTGTTGGTGGCGCTATAACAGGCCAATGTGAAATATATTCCTCAGCCTAGTAGGAAAGTCTGTGAAAGATTTCACGTAAATTGCACACTGTGTTCATCATGATTTGAGGCTTTTTGTTCAAAACGGGCCAATCCTGTAAACTTTGAAAGCCAATGTTAGCCAATCAGGATGGAATATGAAATATCGGACAGATCTGTCTTGAGCACATGGCTATAGAGATACAAACGATTTGCAGGATTTTTGGACAAAATATGGAGGAGTAATATAAAAAAATGTGTTTTACAAAAGTCGGCCTCCTGGTGGCACTATAACAGGCCGTTCTGGAATATTTGGGGCAGAGGTTCATCGTTGGCATCTAGGGAGTGTTGCAAAGTTGTGCAAAGTTTGGCATCGACCGGGTTAACGATGCCGGAGATTAGCTGTACACGGACGGACGGACACACACATGCACGCATGCACGTGCACACACACACACACACTTACTTGCTTATGGCAGTCCATCGATGTCGATGATGACGTTGCTCCATATATAGTTCATGAGATGATTATTGTTGTGTCTGTCGTCTGTGCATAGCCAGGTGGCTGTTCAGACCTATGCGTGATCCGCAGACTTTGTCACAGGAGGGGCAGGGGAAGGCAGCAGTGGTGGTCGGTGGACCTTTGGCACGTTGGTGCCTCTGTGCACGCCGCTGTACTCTCCTCTCTGTGCGCTTCTCCTGAAGATGAGTGATTCCCTGGTGACAGGTAGAGCTCCAGGTGTGGCGATCAACAGCCAGGGACTCTAGTGCTGGAGGTTTGATATCACATTTCTTCAAGAGGGTTTTGATGTGGTCCTTGTACCTCTTTTTTGGACCCCCAGCAGCCCTTTGACCGGCTTGAAGCTGGCCATACAGGATCTGTCGGGGTAGGCGGTGGGCTGGCATACGGATCACATGCCCGACCCATCTGAGGTGTTTTTGGCCAAGGAGTGCTGTAATGCTGTGTGCACACACACACACACACACACACATGGACGGAGTGCAAAACATACTCTCTCCCCATGCCTTCGGCCTGGTGGAGACAATGACAGTCAAAGATTCCACTTCATTATCTGTAAAAAAAAAAAAGAATTGGTCACGCGTGTGCGTGCATGCATGTGCCTCTGTGTGTGCTGTATGTGGTACTCTGTTGGTGTATGAGCAAATTGTGCGTGTGTGCGTGTACTATTATGGCATGCTTGGTCTTGTTCTAGCAGTCCAGCATCCATAGAGCTGTTTCCAACGTGTCGCTCTCTCTGATGAGCGTTACATCAGTGCCTGTTAACACTTATGATGCTGTCAGAGTTCTTCAGAATAAAGGCACTAGAATGCCAAGCAGATGGGCAGATTTTACTCTGAAAAGTCCCGCCTTCCATTTCCCCCAAAACCGGGAGGTGTAATGTTCCACTACCTCGCGCTGTCAAGTCTGATCTCTCTCTAGAAGCGTTAATATTCCAAACGAGATGCTTGGTTAAGTCAGAAATGATGATAGAACATATAATCGGCGTTCTGATCAAAACCATGGAGAGCTTAGTAGTAGTTTTAGAGATATGAACTAATATGAGATATATTAATATGAGATATTTGTCGGCCCGTAAACAAGGAAGTGAATGGCTGCGTGCATGCGCAAAACGGATGTCCAGGAGTGCTGCACAAAACGGGAGCTGTCAAAAAATAGATTACAGCGATCCTGTTATATCATTAAAAAATACGTGTATACACGTGTTTTTAGCATCATAGGTGTTAAACAACATCACTGTTTCATCACGTCAGATTCTGAGAGCCGCAGGTTTACAGGCAGGCTGTTCCACATTATAGGACCGTAATAGCTAAAGGCTGCTTCTCCATGCCTTTTAGTTTTAGGTCTAGTCTTAGGAACCTCTAAAAGACCAGTTCCCGAGGATCTAAGAGCTCTTCCAGGCACATACCCAGGGAGCATTTCAGACAAAAGACCACTTCACCACTTTTCAACCTATCTTCATATAATAGGTCCTCACTAATAATCATGATAAAATGGCACAATTCTTTTCTACTCAGTCTGTGTCTCATAGGAGGGCTGTGGGCAACCCGTCCACCAGTGACATCATCGATGGGAATCCAAGCTAATAGAAACTGCAGGCTTTCTAGTCCTGTGAAAATGGAAGCCATCGTTCTCACGATAATACAAATCTATTTTTCACCAGTGACACGATGATGTCATTGGTGTACAGGTTTCTGAACTGCCCACAGCCCTCCTATGAGACACAGATCGAGTAGAAAAAAATGGTGGTATTTTATCATGAACATTAGTGAGGACCAATTATATGAAGATAGGTTGGAAAATGGTGAAGTACGTGGTCCTTTAACCTTGCCTAGCCTAACCTAGCCTTGTTTTCTCAAGACTGACATTCAAAGTTGGGTGGGTTCAAATGTTAAAGTTGTGAAAATAACAAGCTCTATGTTGAAGAAATAGGAACACAGTTAGAATGGACCTTGGCCATTGGGAGCTCCCCAATACAACCGCAGTCTTCTATTGTTTGCTGCTGGGATCTCCGTTGGCCAACTTGGGGGCCAACCATAACCTTTTTTTTTTTAACATAATCATCCTACCAGTGCATCATTAATGTTCATAATATTCCTTGAATGTATCAGTGACAATTGGTTGTTTGTATTATTAAGTATTGTGGTCGGCTGGACCTATGTACGTATGGTATGGTATGCGTGGTAGGTATACAGTATATACTGGATGTTGATGGTGACGTGATTAACCCATTTTGATCAGATTCTAAAAATGTCTTCTACATCCTGACAGTTTTCTGAAAAAGCTATGTTTCTATGTCAGTGGTTCTTCGATTTTTCATAGCAGACCTACAAGCTCGTAGCGCGCCACTCGGTGGCGCGCTATGAGCTTGTAGATCTGCTATTGTTCAATAGCTAAAGCATAACATAATGCTAACACCAAAAGGGGTTCCCGCCCAAAATGGGTTGTTTCAATGTCAGGTTAACAACTGGCTTTGGATGGTGACGTAATTAAGTTTCAGATTACATACATGTGTACATACAGACATTACCTTTTATCCACCCGACATGGAAACATATCTTAATTACGTCACCATCAACATACCAACATACCAACATACCATACATACTGTACATACGCCAGCCGGCCAGTATAGTACTTTCAACTTAAATACATGTATACATACAGTACTGTACATACGTTACTGTTACCCAACCAATATTGAAACATATCGTAATTACGTCACCATGGACAGCCAGTTATATAATAAGTTTCTTTAAAGGTTTATTTGTTGTTTTAGTACTTAATTTCAACTTGTGCTCTCTGCAAGTTGGCACTCGACAGAGTGCAGTTCTAGTTAGTAGGATACAGAGAATGCCTTGAAGATTGTATTGATGAGATTCAGTGAGGAGCTGATGGGTTATTACGACTGTCACACTTACTATGAAAACGTTAGTTAGTTAGTCCGTCACCAGGCATGACCATATATAGTCATGCCTCGTGACATCACGTGACATCATCAGGGATGGAGTACCCTGATGTCATCTATATTGGCCAAGAACTCTACATCTGACCGCAAACCCTTAGATTCTCCATAGATGGAGTTGACCTGTTCTCACATTCCATATGTTGATCCTTCCCCATCCATCCTTAATTCCTCTTCGATGTCTCCCTTTTGACTGATACCTGTCCATTCAAACTCTAGACGGGCCTGCCCCAAAGTTAGTGCAGCTGCACCTAGCAGCCGGCGAAAACTGGAGTTCTCACAGGCCCGAAAATTAAGATCTGATCCTAGATCAGCAGGAGGTGTTCATTTAATGGTATTGTATTATTTTTTAGCAAGGTTCTGTACCAGCAAGGACTTTTATGTACGGTAGCAGCCTTGACCCGTGATTTGAATTGAAACTATGATGTTCATCACTTATGGGTAAAGGAAAAAAATACTATTATTATTGATATCTTATCTTGTCTATTACTATTATCACACATGTACTGTAGGCTATGTGAGCTGTACTTGCTGCTGTAATAGTGTTATTTATCTTTTTACTAGGGACTTTAGGGCTTTATTTTCCATGACTCCTCGCAGAGAAAGTAGATAATGGTGTTATTGCCAAAATGTATTTATTTACTTTGACATTTTTGGTTATTGCACTTTTGCAACTTTATGAATTACTGCTATTTATTAATTCTCCATTGTATTCTTCCTGATTGTGTGCAGACTCTATTTTTTACTTTGTCTTATTTCTGAATAATTCCCTGCCCTCTAACAGCGAACACGAGCAGTGTAACAAATGGCACACTGAAGGTATAAGACTCAGTTCAAAATTCCAAGCAGTCTTCCCATTGTGTGCTGCGCTCTCTCTTTCACAGATCTGCAATGTGGGGAGGATGGAGAGGAACATTCACTGCATTCATTTATTAATTATCTCAATTTAAGTGCTATTCTGACATCTAGGGAAAGTGCTGAATGTTCAGGTATTAAGGTAATATGTCGTTTTGTCTTTGTAGTATTCTCCCCAGACTTTGTTGTAAAATAATTAATTGTGAGATATTTTCACCGCAGTCCAGTCCGGGTATTCGTATTACAGTGCAAATGGAAAGTTTTAGTTTTCCTCTGTCCACACACAATACTCCTCAATGAGAGAGCAACAATAGGAGTTTTGTTGTGTATACCTACATACCGTATATAAAAAAAATCACACCCGTGTGTGAACTGAGTGGTGTAAGGTCTTATATAGCCTGTCTGACGTAATTAAATCATGTCTGACGTAATGAAATCACACCCGGGTGAACTGGGTGAACATAGCAACCATGCTCATTTTTTGAGCACAGACAGACTAACAAAGCCAGTTGTAGGAGTGGTTTACACCACTAAAAATCACACCCGTGTGAACTGAGTGGTGTAAGGTTTTATATAGCATGATCAGCTGTGGTCTGACGTAAGATTCAGAGATGATCAGCTCTGATCAGCTCTGATCAGCTCTGACGTAATGAAATCACACCCGGATGTGATTTCACAACTGGCTTTTTTTGTGCAGAGAAAATGACCATGGTTGCTACGGTCATCCAGTTCACCCGGGTGTGATTTAATTACGTCAGAAATTATTTTGAACATAGCAACCATGCTAATTTTTTTCTGCACACAAAAGCCAGTTGTAGGAGTGGTTTACACCACTCAAAAAATTAGCATAGTCAGATACAAACTGAATATAGGGTATACAGTATGTCATCTATTTTTTGAGTGGTGTAAACCACTCCTACAACTGGCTTTTGTGTGCAGAAAAAATGAGCATGGTTGCTATGTTCAAAATAATTTCTGACGTAATTAAATCACACCCGGGTGAACTGGATGACCGTAGCAACCATGCTCATTTTTTCTGCACAAAAAAAGCCAGTTGTGAAATCACATCCGGGTGTGATTTAATTACGTCAGATCAGAGCTGATCAGGCTATATAAAACCTTACACCACTCAGTTCACACGGGTGTGATTTTTATGCATAGGAAAGGAATGCATACTTCCCCAAGTTCATGTACTATCTACTAGGAAGACTGGAGTTCAAAAGTCTGATTGTCTGGGGAAAGAAACTGTTCCGCATCCTTTCCGTCCTGGCAGTGATGCTCTGTATCGTTTCCCAGACGGCATAAGGGAGATCAGGCTGTGAGAGGGGTGGATTGCGTCCTTAATGATGTTAGTCGCTCTCCTCATGCATCGTTGTTGGTATATGTCTGCCAGGGATGGCAGCGAGGTACCAATGATCTTACCGGCTGTTCTCACAGTTGTTTTCTCTCCTCAGCTGTGCTGTTACCGTACCAGGAGGTGAAACAATAGGTGAGAATGCTCTCGATGCATTCTCGATGCAGACCATGTTCTGTAGAACCATGTTCTGTAGAACATGGTCAGGTCTGGAATAGGAAGGTCAACTCTATTCAGCTGGCGGAGGGGGTAGAGACGCTGTTGAGCCTTTTTTCTGATGACAGTGATATTGCTGCTCAGGGCCAGGTTGTCTGTCAGCAGTACTCCCAAGAATGTTGTACTGGTTACCCTCTCCATGGCTGAGCCATCAATTGGCTGTTGGTGTGGCCTGATTCCCGTCCTGAAGTCGACAATAATTTTTCTTGTTTTTTTGTGTTTTAAGGGCAAGGTTGTGTGTTTTGCACCAAACTGCCAGCTGCTCCACCTCTTCTCTGTAGGCAGCTTCATCCTCCTAACACTCCTAACGCTCTCTAGCCACATCCAGGTAAGCATTGCCAAATTTGCCCTTCCCTAAGGCGCAGGCGATTTCAAAGTTATCAAGGCTCCACCAAGGCTTTTAAAAGAAACAGCTGTTGCTGAATAATAATATGGGTAAAAAAAAAATCCCTCAACAAGCTAGGTGGACTTACCCTTTTCCCTGAAGAGTAGTTTTGTTCTTTTCAGTAACCAAATGGATGAAACAAACAAAAGTTTGTAAATAATTACTTTGTAGCCTCTCCTGACTCTTCAGTTCTGTTGAAGGTTTGGTTGTGGTTGGATCCGATTTGTCTTTGGCCACTTTGTTCTTTAGCTGGCCATGGACATTGGGTTTGGGCACTGCATGTTTCACACTCAATGGAGGTACATGTGGCAGCCTTAACACCAGTGTGTGGTGCTGCATGCATAGAGGTTCATTTGACACAACTAGGACTTTTTGTTGCTGGGCAGGGGTCACTGGTGGCTTTTGACAGGTCTGTGATTGCGAGACAGGAACCCACTGTGGCAGATGGCTACTAGACTAGACGGTTAAAAAAATCACACCTGTGTGAAATGATGGGCGCTCTTATCATCATACATAATCATATATCATCTCATTCCGGCCAATCACAATTTGCGTCCTCACCTTCGTCTTCAAGGTTTGTGTTTACACAAACACTCAAAGCTGGCCATTCACTGTCAATGGCATTCAATGTTTATGTCTACACAAACCCTCAAAGCTGGACATAGGAGGGGCTAGCGCCCCTCAAAAAACAAAACAGCACCAGACGGTGTCGGTGAGTAATGTACACAGAGGCATTTTAGTAGAACATGATCATTATTGTGCAGCTGGATTCTTCATTTAACCACCCCATTTTGCACATAAGATACTTGAAAACATTTGGTCTACAAGTTCACAACACATCACGATGCGATGTCTTGATGTTGAGTGCCAATCGGGGAGGTATTGGGTTCCATTTTTATAGGCTTTGCTATGACCCGGTCGGTGATCGAACCTCCCAATCTCAGGGTGCACACTCTAATCACAAGGCCACTGGACTTTGTTTAATGTTGCTTATAATGGCGAGCAGGAGGGATAACAGGGTTAAAGTACTTAATGTTTGTGTCTACATAACACTCTAGGTCGTCCTCAATAAATAAATAGTGGAGGAACTGAAGTAGTATCCTGAAAACAATCTTAATAATGAATTGCATTTTTATAGCGCTTTTCCAAGTGCTCAAAACGCTTTACAATGGTTCATTCATTCATACATTGGGAGGTGAAGCGGCGAACAGTCGACGCCAGCGTCCTCACTTCCCACATTCACACACCAACGGTGGCAAAGCTCACGCCGACCAACTCATTGGAGGCGATGTAGGGTTCAGTGTCTTGCCCAAGGACACTTCGACATGTGGACAGGAGGAGCCGGGATTCGAACCGCCGACCCAGAGATCATTGGACAACCTGCTCTACCTCCTAAGCCACAGCCGCCCTGCTTCTTTTACTGCATGGGTAATCTTCTTCTCATCTCCTAGCGAAATTCATGCAACTGAAGCAGGATTTGGGTATCTTCAACTTTTACCCTGGATGGACTGCCGCTCTGGCTGCTTTATGGCTCACTTTTCTCGGTGTACCTCCTGTCCTGAATGTATCAATTGTTGTAGATAACATAAGGATTTATATTTTCAGTTTTATGGTTGTTTGTAATGTATGGTCTATTAGGTGTTGTATTGTCTCATGTGCCGTTTTGTGTCTAATCCACATTGCCGCTTTTGAAGGGTGACACTTGTTGTTTTGTTTAGTTTTTTTTAAATAGTATAGTATAGGATGTAGGATATATTGAAGATACAAAATCAGCTGAGTTTGTTTTTTTTGCAATTAGTTTGAGGTCAAATTACATTATTACTGGACTAATGGCTGTAATGTTCAATTCCATCCAGATCATGCAGGCAGTGTGTAATAGCAAGTGCAAGATTCTGAACATATTCATTGGCTACTGGTTGTTCACTCTGTAAATAAAGAGTCTTGAAAATAAATCATGTGTCCAAAACCTATTTTGCACTACAATATAAACACTTACCGGTAATAGTTTACTATTTGATCAAAACTAACTTGTGTCATGTTGTGATTTCCCCAGGAGGGGGTGTAATTTGCTACTATGACGGTAGATATATATTTTTAAGATATATATTATTATATTTGTCAAAAGTTGGTTTATAAAGATAAGGGGCTCATGTGTTTTGTTTTCCCCTCTTCAAAGGAAACAACTGCACATCAACTGTGGGAGCTGGGCTAAAAAAATAGTATATATAACATGTATGCTGTTAAATTACAAAGGTACGAAAATATTTTATTAAAATATTCATGGAATGAATAAATAGGATAAACTATTAGTTTTTTATCCTTTCTTTTGGTAACCATATGCAGGGTCCATGGTGTGGTAATAACTATTTGATTTTACAATTGTTTAAGTCTGTTATAAAATGTATAGGATAAATTAATGTAAAATGGGAAAATAATATTTTAAATCCAGGCTCAAAACCCTGTTTTACTCTCAAGCGTTTGATTGTCTGTGATATATTGTTTTTTTTTTTTTAAAAACCATTATGATTGTTCCTATGATAACTTCAGTTAGCTTATAAATGTGTTTTACTGTCTGTATTTTGTTGCGCTCCTATTGTCTTTGCTTGTCATGTTGATGAAATGTTCTGTACAGCACTTTGGTACAATGAAAATTGTTTTTAAATGTGGTTTATAAATAAACGTGATTTGATTTGATCTGTGGCAAAAACACACGTACACGTAAAGCAAGTTCATAGTTTTATTTTCCATTTCAAATAAGGAGATAATGGCCAATCAATTTGTCAGAATAAGGGTTTATAATTCACAGATCATATTCACAAATGGTTCAAAATTGTATCAATATACAAGAACGTTTTAAGTAGCTTGCATTCATTAGCATTCTAAGGATGTTCAAATAATTTTGCTTCTGGCCACAGTGTGGTAGTAAGTGACCCTAGCATTTCAACATTCCAATGGAACAGTCCCAACAGTAGAATAAAGTACTGAGCAACTACTGTGTGTGTACATTTGTTTAAATGTCACGCAAGGAGTTTCTGGCAAAGAGCTTGCATACTGTATATCGGCACCCCACGGATGAATACAAAAGTTAACTATGATACAACTCAAACTGACAAATCTTTTTGGAATGTGAATATTTCAGTTGCTGTGGCATATCGTTCTCAATGTCTGAGGAACATAGGCTCTCATGTATTAACAATCAGTAATATTTTTGGCAGAATCCTATGGCCACAACATCCTTTCAGTGTCATTGACTAAAGAATGATTTCCCTACTTTTCAGAATACAATATATATTATTTATGAATAGCAGAAGCAATTTGCCAACATGTTCATGCAAAAGTAAAGTGGCACATTCAAAATAGCAAAATATCTATATTCCATTTCAACTACCACAATGAGTTTTTACATTCTGAGGAACATAGAATAAAAAGGAATTTAAATAATATGTTGTCTGTTAACCCCTCTGTTGTGCGTTTAAACCATTTATTTTCTTTCACATACACGCTTGGTTATTGAGACCCCAATTCTTTGTCAGAGATACCCTGACAAAATCCTTAATTTACATATTGTAACAAAGCGTGTAAAAACACAATTCTTGTTAGATAGCCCAGGTCAAACCACTACCGTGAATTAAATACTGTACTAAATAAATATTGCAGTTATAGGTAATAGAATGAAAAACTTTCACCATCACCACAACCCTGGTACAACTGTTGAAAACCGACTCAAATGCAGTTTGTGAACCATTTTCAAAACATCACTCACTGCATGGCTAGCAGCGCAATTGTATGTAATGCCATGTATTATTCTTTGTAAGCACACATGTAGTCCAATGCCACGGTCAACATAAGTTCACAGGCCTGAGGCTTGTCTTGCAAAGTTGTTCCCTCACTCACTAAATGGAACAGCATTCTTTTGCACCTTGCAAAAACCTCATTGAGTTCTGCCTGATTTATACACTGGGCATTGTCATGCCCTGTACAAAGCTGACAAGCTACAAGCTCACAGCGCGCTGTGAGCTTGTAGAGCGCTAGAGTTTGTAGATCTTTTTTCGGTGTGAGACACTGGCGCACAAGTGTAAACCAGGTTTCCTGTCATCCCACTCAGCTAAAGTGTGTGTACACAATCAGCAGCAAAAACATGTAATGTACCTTGATCCCTTCATGTAAATTAAATAAATATTTGTTCATAACAAAATACAGTACTGTTATTCAAGCTGAGATGCACTAACCTGGTACTACATACATGCTTGTTATTAATGAGGCTACTGACGAAAACATAGTTGAGAGCATGGCCCTTACTCAAACAGACCAGATTGGGCAACATTTGATTGCGTACAACTCTCAATGATTGCCCAATAAGGCTGTCAATCCTATCTATGTACTGTGACATGCATTGCACTTAACCAAGTACCTGTATGCATTGTTCTCTTCTTTCATTACTCCGAACGTAGGGCACACATACCCAGAACGTCCTCCAGTATATGTTTCACCATGGGTCGATGTTGTCTTTCTTATTAACCTCTTGGTTCTAAACCCACAAGGCCAGAGCAGACCTACCGTTACCATAAGGTCTTATATCAGACCCAACTGTCGCGGACAAATGTATTTTAAAACGACCAGACAAAGTGGTTTGTATACTTTGGCACAGTTTTCGGCGAATTCACTTGATGCCTCATACTTTTCTGCCAACTTTGGCATCCTCGTGCAAACACATGGTCATCAGTAGTGATTATAGTTGCAGTGTACTACCCGTTTCTCCAAGAGTCTCTCAATACAGTCCGTGTTGGCAGTTTCCCCCCAATGTGACTTCTCCGAGTCCCTTTATGTTGCACTCTGCTGGATGAAACGTATCTAATATAGATAGTAGATGGAGAAGCCGCGCCCCTTGATGAGTAATACAAAACAAAACAAAAAGAGTACTAGTGCAACATGAAGGGAGGCTGGCGGTGCTGGGAGTAGAGACGACGGGGAGACGTCATTTTTGAGTGACTGCAGCTGCCATGGGTGTACGCAGGGTCTCGCGCGCGGTGGCCGCAAGATCCTCTATTTCAGCGTTCAGCCGCCTGATCACCCACTCCATGGCCTCCCGCCCCTGACGAAGAGCAAAGAATTAGTCCACACTCCACAGGAGACAATACAATATTTTTTTTAAATGATTCGTCGGTGAATTAAGATTTTCAGAAAAAGTAAGTATATAGTAAGTGTACCCCCTAAAAAAGTGTTGGCTGGCATGTGTATGTTCAGTTCTGAACGTATGTTCACGTTTTGTGTGATGAATTACTATGTAATTATTTAATTAACTCAATTGTATGTTAGAGTCTGTCTGCCCATAAGGATCGGGGTATCTTTGGTGCAAGACCCCATAACCCATTTTGGGCAGGAACCCCTTTTGGTATTAGCATTATGTTATGCTTTAGCTATTGAAAAAGAGCAGATCTACAAGCTCATAGGTTGGTACGAGCTTGTAGGTCTGCTATTTTTGAAAAATCAAAGAACCACTGACATAGAAACATAGCTTTTTCAGAAAACTGTCAGGATGTAGAAGACATTTCTAGAATCGTCCTCAGGTCTAAATTATTGACCTGCAAATTATTGTTGGCCCCAACCTGCCATTTGAGACAATCATCAATTCTAAGGGACGTGTGTCACCTTTCCAGCGTTGTTAGAGATGGAGCTAGCCATAACCCCCTCCAGGTAACTGCCGAGACTGACCCCTTTCACTGTGATGATGGCCTCCTGTGTCAGTACCGTTCTGGAAAAATGGCAAAACATACATTTAAATTTCCCTTTAGACTACAGTCAACACCAATTGTCTTTGGTGATTAATATACCTGAACAATAGCAACTATATTTGCAGATTGTTCACCATTTTTTGCAGAATGTTGCCTATTCATCATATTCACACAGCAGACTTCTTGCCATTAAGTTAATGAAATGCCACCCTGTTTTTTTTGTAAAATGCCAACATGGCCGCCGTGTGAATATGGTCTATATGAACATTTTATCCACTTGAATTAGTGGTCATATAGACTCTATATGACCACTAATGTTCAAGTGGATAAAATGTTCATGTGATTTAGATGTAGTCTATGCTTCATCTGCCCATTTTATTAATCTTTTAAAGCTACAACATGGTTAAAGGGATATTTCATTTTCAAACCCCCTTTTTGAAACCCCCTTTTCATGTTTGGGGTCATTTTAAGTTGTCTACTTGCCTGTGACCCCAGACAGTTAAGTTGCAAATGCAAATCATTGGGGTGGAAAATATTCAACCTGTTCTACCAGTTAAGCCTGTCACACTTACACTGAATGACAAATAGCGTACTAATTGCATAAGAACTTACTTCTCTGGATCCTCTGGATGAGGTTTGTATGTTAGCCTCTCGTCCACAGATACCAAGTTTGTGAATGTGATCTAAAGCAGAAATGATGATACAAGAACATTGGCAAAATGACATGTATAAAATGGCAACCCACACACCGAACAAAACCATTCTACACTGTAACCCAAATCTCCAGAAGCTTATCACAATGAATGAAATTAATCAGTTTGAAATGTCACCTCACTGGTTGTGGAACAAGCAGGGCAACATTACACAACTGTTTAACCACACTGCAAGTATCTTTCCTTCATCATGATGTGCAAAACTGAATCACAGCAGCTGCAAGTGCAACAAGTATTACATAACTGCAAAGGATGTTCTTCAATGATTGACTGGGACAATGGCACGATGATGTTCTGGCCTGTTCTGTGTAATAATTTCATCCATTCTTTCACACCTATGGCCAGTTAATCAGTTAAGCACAACGGTGTCAACTTCGGGAGTGCCTAAGGGCTTGGGTCTGTGTACCGTCGGCCCGTCTGTAAAGAGCCATGAGCCGGGAGGGGAGGGGCAGCAACACTACACCGCCGAGTAATCTCCACACTGACTTGAGACTTGACAAACAGAGCCATCTCAGCCAAAATATCCCAAAACAATGTCCGGGGAACAGAACTGTTCCTTTTCCTCAGACTACTTTTACTTTAATTAAAAGGTAAGATGCAGTGGCTGTAATTGGGTCAAGGATCTTGCTTTCGTGAGCAATTGTGTACGAGATTGGTAATACATTGGTCAAATCATGACATTGTTAGACCATCTGGGGGAAATAAATAAATCTGCGTCGTCGTCGTCCCACCTAGCTAAAGGTTGGGGGGCGGGGCGGGGGGGCACCCACTGCCGTTATAGGAACCTTCCGCCACTGGTTAAGCCTGTTCCACTTGAACAACGTGTTGTGAGCTTGTCGTTTTAGATTGACTATTTTCTTTTTAATAAAAATAAAAACACCCACATTTCAGTAAGAAAATCTTTTGATTTTGTGTGTCTTAATGACATGCTCAAAATAGAGACACCAGTGTGAAAGTGGTTAAGTCTACCAGTTGTAAGGTACATAAAGAGGTCCTGTAAAGTGTCTTGAGACAACTCGTTTGGCACTATAATTAAATTGAACATTAAGATCGGTCTTAGTCGTACTCACATTGGAGGATTGGAGTTCAAAGGTCTTCTCTTGAGGATCTACAACAGAGTGTTCCTGGATGTATGTGCATGTCCGCGAAATTCCAAAGATCTAAAGAGTAGAATGAAAGGAAGAGGGAATCAATACAAAAGAGTAACATAAGTTGTTGACATTGTTGAGATATGCATCTCTAATAGCTATTGTATACTGCCTCCTAAATTGTGCACATGACCAGTGTTCGTAGTAAATGGTAAATGGTGCATTTATATAGCGCCTCTATCCAAGGCGCTTTATTCACACACACATTCATACACCGATTGCGGCGGAAGCCATGCAAGGTACCAACCAGCACATCGGGAGCAATTTGGGGTTCAGTGTCTTGCCCAAGGACACTTCAACATGTAGACAGGAGGAGCCGGGATTCGAACCGCCGACCCCATGGATCATTGGACGACCTGCTCTACCTCTTGAGCCACAGTCGCCCTAGTAGTGACTCGAGACAATCAGATTAGCGAGCTACAGTAATATGGCATTGATCCCTGGGGCCAGTTCAGTGTCATAAACTCTCAATGGAATTAGAGCTGGTATTAATAGACATTGGCACTGCCTTGATCCTCTTGAAACGTCCGGGATATCTGAGCCAAAGGCTATAGCTAAAGAATGTGAACCAAATCAACCGATTGGCTAATGTTTAAATGGTTTGGACTATGACACAGAACAATTGTTCCATTTATTACAGTCATGACTGAACTAAAAAAAGGGGCAATAGGGCAAACAACTGTGTAATACTCCAGAGATCTTGACCTGGTTCTTGTTACTGATTATCTAGGTTTCCTCACCTGGCCTACATTTATCAGGTGAAGACACAAAGGTCTTGCAAAATAATGTTGCTCAATTTCCACTCTGATCTTACTCCATAAATGACCAACACTAATTATAAAATTGACAATTGCTGAAAAATAGGAAGTCAGTGGACGCAGCACAATGATAACAAACATCATGGCTGCTCACATTTGGCAGTAGTTCAGAGAAAGTCCGTGACAGCTATTACAGCACTGGAATGTTACATCACATGCTGCTAAGGGCCAGAGCCCTGTCATGACAGGAATGGAAGTCTTGTGTCCTGGACAGCATGTGCCAGGCACGCACACAGCCATACACAGCCAGCAAGATGACCTGCTACAACCTCTACAGAAATAGCATTGGAGGAGGTAAGGTCATCTTCGCATTAGCGTGACCGGCTAATGTGCTGGCTCACTTTTTCCATTCTTATTTAAACCACAAAAAGGAACCATTTGTGTGACTTGAAAATTATGACAAAAATTTCAAAGAGTGATTTCCATTGTATCCCTTCTTCAAGTGCAACATTAACAAGCTGTATAAATCCCATTTACATATTATTATTATATATTATATTCTTTATTGCTATACTATACATGTTTTCCCTTTTTTCTAAATGATGTATTTTTTTCTTTTTTGCATAGAAGTGTATATTGTATGTCTTTAAATGTTTTGATGAATTGAAAATATAACAAGTCTTAATGCTTTTTCTGGTTTTATCCTCTTAGCAGATTTTGTATTGACCTGTACTTTCCTTGAACTGTACCCATTCTGCAAACTGTTAATACATTTTTCAATTAATCAATGAAAGCACATTCATTTGACAACTTTTGACACTCACAGATTTGACTATGGATGGAAGGCCCCACTCTGCGCTGAGTAGTTTGTTACTGTGCAGGCGTCCCTGTGTGTCTACCGTCCTATCCAAAACGTCCACTCCAAACACACTGGGGTTCATGGGATTAGGGTACTTCTGCATTGCAGCCTTCGTCACCGTCTCCCAAGGGTGGCTGTAAATGGAGGGGAGAAAGAGTTTATATAAAAAAGGTGCATTTAAAAGACAATACCGCGTTGCTAGTATCATAATAACAGAAATAATCTTTTGGGGGAAGTTTCAGTTTAGTCTGTTCATTTCCACCCTTGACCTCTCTCACACTGGCTAACATGGGGGTGACAAATGTGTTTACACCCCAAGTGTAAATAATAAATTATTCAGTGTCTCCACTCCTTTGGGGCATTTTTTACTACTGCACATACTGTACATACATAGTATGCGCTCTCTACCATTGAGCTATGGCCGCACAAGTAGGCCTACATATTCTTGTTTTCTGAAGACAACAATGGATCCCTTTCTCTCTCTGTCACTCTCTGTCATCCACCCCACTGTGGTAGAGGAAGACAGCTGCCCACCCAGAGCCATCTTAGCACATCTAGTTTTCTTCCTGGGAGTTTTTCAGCAGCAGTCACCAAATGCTTGCTCAGAGGGGAAACAATGTTGCAGGTTGTTGAGACAACAACCTGCTGTGATGTGACACACAAAACAATTTGAAATCCATTTAAATTAAACAAAACTTACAGGGCTTTGTTAGAATAGAGATGGCAGCTAATACATTATTTAATCTGCATCTATTGCTGCACCGGTACGCATGGATGGAAAGGATGCTCTTCAAAATTTGCGCCTAGTGGATGGTTGCCATGGAGATAAACAAGCAACGTGGCTGCCAAGTGACGCAAGTACCCATAAAGGGGGCGCGGAAAATGTAGGGGAAAGGTTGCGAGCCAGCAGCCGGCTAGCCAGCTTACACAATGTCACTGAATGTTCTGCTGCAGGCATAGACAGACAGACACACCTACTGAGTCTGACACAGTCATTCATTCATTGAATTGTCACGATAACAGAAATCGGATGCTCCGAGTAAAATTATACTATTTTATTAGTCTACCGTACATAATAGGGCCTAAGCTCTTCTTGCCCTTCCGAAAGGAACCAGAACTCCCAGCCCTGTACCGGGACCGGCGGGATAGACAACCTTAGTTGACAACTGAACAGAATTGGATGCTAAGTTAAATTCTACAGATCAATATTAGTTTAGGATTAGCTACATAATACAAGCTCGATCTTTACCTTCTAGACGGAACCAGAACACTGATCATCACATAGACTGACCCGGGGACAGTCAGATGGTGGAGGGGGGACCGGCTTTTCAACCGCGTCCGCCACCTGTACAAAGTACGCTTTAAACGAGTGATTTAAATAAAATGAGCTACTCACTTGAATATGTGTTCTGATGTCCAGATCTTCATGGCTGTATTAGTGGCAGAGTACACTAGGGTGAGCCGGTAGGAGTGCAGTCACACACTGTACTAAACTCACGGTGACACACACGTTGAGAAGAAAGAGGATTTTGTTCCCCCGCCCACCTTGGGATGACAGTCACGTGATGGCATTGCGCACTTCCGCCTTGCCTAAAAGAACAGATCTACAAGCTGTCAACGCGTCGCGCCGCGACTCGGTGACAGCGTCTAGGCAGCTTGTAGATCTGTTCCTTGACACAGCAGCTACACCGCCGTACTACGGAGTATACTTTTACACGAGTACATTGATATTAAAATAATATCATCTGATCAATAGAATAATATTGATAGAGTAGTGTGTGTCATTGACGGATAGGCTACTGTTCAAGATTTTGAAGTGAACAAAGAAAAGCCTAATCAAAAACGTTTGCACACACAGGGAATTCTTGTCTTTATCGATTCTCCACTGCAGCTTGATTGAAGGCAGCCACCTCAGGCATGTTGTAACCTGTAACCTGTTGCACAACAATCCAGCTCACGAGTTGGAGTTATTTTCTGCACTACGACCTTGGAGTCGGTAGGAGTCAGGACCTGATTGAATCACGACCTTCGTAATGTTTTCACACACACACACACACACACACACACACACACACACACACACACACACACACACACACACACACACACACACCCAGGGGCCAAGGGGGTCCAGTCACCAACCCCTGCTGCTGTCATTAATTGCATGTTATCAGTTAGCAGCTGTGTGAAGGACTTTCTAACTTCTACTATTCTTAACCTATATGCCTACACAGACCTATCACCATTTAAGGGGTATAAATTGTATACTTGAATTGTATTACTTAAAGGGATAGTTCACCCACAAAAATAACTTTTTTCTTGATTAGCTGGGAGTGGAACTGATGTTGAGTTTGATTTGCACCCCTCTGGAATGACCAGAATTACCTGCTTTTTTGGTCAGACTGAATAAATTGCCTACATGTAGGCCTATTTCCTCTTGGGAGATGTAGACTGTCTTAAATGTTTCAATGTATTTAAAAAATCACACCCGTGTTAAGTGAGGGGCGCTCTTATCATTATACATAATCTCATGAACAACTGAATTTATGTGATTGGTTAGCCAATTTGCTCGTCTACTTATGACGTAAATTTTCCCTTCATTGTCAATGGCATTTAATGTTTGTGTTGCCACAAATTTACGTCATATTTGGCGGACATTTGACCTAATTTCTCCTTTCATCAATGGTAAATATTGAGACGTGTGGGGACAAAATTGAGGCTAACTAAGTAGCCTTGCCGAGCCATGAGGCCCATAGGGCAGGAGCCTATCTCCTGTTTCTGTCTCGGCAGCTTGATGTACAATATACACCCACTGGACGCTAGTATGTCACAGGGACTTAACCCCAATCCAACACTTGATGCTGAGTGTCAAGCAGGGAGGCACTGGATCCCATTTTTAGAGTTTTTGGTATGACCCGGCCGGGGATTGAACCCCAACCTCCCAGTCTCAGGGTGGACACTCTAACCACAAAGCCACTGAGCTGATATTTGAGGCACATATGACCTAATTTCTCATTTCATTGAACTGAATTTAACTGAATTTATGTGATTGGTTAGCCGATTTGCTTGTTTACATATGATGTAAATTTTCCCGTCATTGTCAATGGCATTTAATGTTTGTGTTGGCACAAATTTACGTCATATTTGGCGGACATTTGACCTAATTTCTCCTTTCATTGTCAATGGCTAATATTGAGACGTGTGAGGACAAAAGCTGTATCCCCTCAAAAATAACCGCATCCTTTTTTTAATGAAAAATAAGGAAAATAGCAGATCGACATGCCCACAACATTGTACCGTATTCTGAGGTTGTAGATCAGCTATTTTTGCTATTTGTCATGAGTATATAGGGCTTACAGTAAGCAGGGGTGGACCCTGAGTCTATAGACGCCTGGGCCATGAGACTGCCTCAGGGCCATCCCCCCCAAACAAACACGCGGTCGCGCGCACGCACGCACGCACGCGCGCACACACACACACACACACACACACACACACACACACACACACACACACACACACACACACACACACACACACACACACACACACACAAAGCATGCCGGGCCCGGTACCACACCCAGAACCAACCTACACGGTGAGCACACATGTCGAATGTGCACATTACAAGTGTCTTATTCGCATTTAGAAAACCAACACAATGCAGTTTGTGGAGATAACAGCTATTGAGATAACAGCTATTGAAGGATACAAAACACTGATCATTTTCAAAGGGATTAGTCTAATATTTTTGAGGGCCGCTAGACCCTCCTATATTCAGCTATTAATGTAGATGAGGAAATCGGCAATTTCAGACCTACACAAACATTAAATACCCATTGACAATGAATGGAGAATTTACGTCATATGTGGACGAGCAAATCGACATGTTACAACATGACGATGAGCCAATGTGTCTGAGCAAATCAGCTATTGCTGTCCTACACAAAGATTACATCCTTTGAAATTCAACGGGTCTTTACCCGTTGTACTGTAGGCCCAATTTTATGGAGTAGCCCCCCTGACATTTCCCCCCCCCCATTCAGGGATCCAGCTCCAAGTGGTCACTGGTTATGACATTTCTTTCTTTCTTTTTAGTTTTTTCTTTTTTTTACAAATTGAACCCTGGTGCTTAGGGTATGTATGTAACCTACATGTATGTTGTATTCATTCTGTCCCTGCCAACTTTACTGTATAGTCTGAAGGGGCAGGTCAATGTGCCACGTCAATGTGCTTATCAAGCAGTTATGCGTAATCTCTTTCTCCCAGACTTGAGTGTTTGTGGGAGGGTATAACTTTTTACAGAGTAACCGAGTACAGTACATTCTGTTCATCATTTGATCATTTAATATGGCGTTAATAGTCATTATAATGGGCATTCTGGTGACTTTATCTAAAATATTATTTGGCAATAATCACAGTCACACAATGATGTTATCGCCATAATTACACAATACAAAAAACTATTTAAAACATTGAGGTCATCATTAAGGAAAAGACAATCAATTCATTCAATGACATCACATTGTTGTGTCATCACCACCATCATATCACTTACTTGCTCATTTGATTTCATTAACAAGAGACAAAAAAAGAAAATGAATGAATGAAACAATAATCCCCCCTTTATGTACACATTTCCATCTAGTTGTCAAAATAACCTAATACGCATAAATCATTATTAAAATACATTGCATTGAATAAATACTATTTTCTATATTAACAAGCGTATATAATAGCATAACATAATAATAACAATTTATATAGGGAAAGGGAGTATTTACTGGTCCCTGCGTGGAGGAGAAATTACTTTTATGCATTAGTCTGCTCAGGTGGCTCAGATGAGTGCACGGGGGAAAGCTGTTAAAATGTTAAGGCTGTATATCACACAGCACCTTTCATCATGTACACCAACTCAAACTCCCGAACACAGGTTAAAAAAAAATAAACCATGAGAGTTCACATCATTTTTCTCCCACAGTTCTTTACTACTAAACTCAACTCAGCTAATCAACCCAATATCAGCCCTGCACACCACAGTAGTACGCCACAGTTCTCTTCTCTATTCCTCTACAAATTCAGACGTGGTTGTTTCAGTCACTGTCTCCTCCACCTCCACTGTCCTTTCTGTCCTGGACTGAGACGTTCTTGTCGTTGCCGCTGCTGGTGCCGCTGAGGTGCCCTCCTCTTCTTCATCCTCTTCGTCCCAGGTCTCCAGGTCAGCAGTGGCATCCTGATATTGCTGGTACTCCGACACCAAGTCGTTGAGGTTATTCTCGGCCTCGGTGAATTCCATCTCGTCCATACCTTCTCCAGTGTACCAGTGGAGGAAGGCCTTTCGCCTGAACATGAGGGAGAACTGCTCGCCCAGACGGCGGAAAATCTCCTGTATGGCCGTGTTATTGCCAATGAACGTGGAGGACATGATGAGTCCCCGGGGAGGGATGTCACACACGGCCACCTTGACATTGTGCGGGATCCATTCTACAAAATAGTTGCTGTTTTTCTGCTGGATCAGCAGCATCTGCTCGTCTACCTCCTTGGTGGACATCTTGCCGCGGAACACACCGGCGGCCGTGAGATAGCGCCCCCTTCGGGGGTCACAGGCCGTCATCATGTTGCGGGCGTCGAACATCTGCTGGGTGAGCTCGGGCACAGTGAGGGCTCTGTACTGCTGGCTGCCACGCGCCGTCAGCGGGGCGAAGCCTGGCATGAAGAAATGCAGACGAGGAAAGGGCACCATGTTGACGGCCAGCTTCCGCAGGTCGGCGTTGAGCTGGCCGGGGAACCGCAGCGAGGTGGTAACTCCGCTCATCGTCATGGAGACCAGGTGGTTGAGGTCGCCGTAGGTGGGCGTGGTCAGTTTGAGCGTGCGGAAGCAGATGTCGTAGAGGGCCTCGTTGTCGATGCAGAAGGTCTCGTCCGTGTTCTCCAGGAGCTGGTGGATGGACAGCGTGGCGTTGTAGGGCTCCACCACCGTGTCGGAGACCTTGGGGGAGGGCATGACGCTGAAGGTGTTCATGATGCGGTCGGGGTACTCCTCTCGGATCTTGTTGATGAGGAGGGTGCCCATGCCCGAGCCGGTGCCCCCGCCCAGGGAGTGGACGAGCTGGAAGCCCTGCAGGCAGTCGCAGCTCTCGGCCTCTCGCCTCACCCCGTCCACCACCTGGTCCACCAGCTCGGCGCCGTCCGTGTAGTGGCCCTTCGCCCAGTTGTTCCCCGCTCCCGAGTTCCCTGCGCCATAGGAAGCATGAGAGGGAAGGGGTTTTAGTGGAGCACTTATCACACTGACACCATGGCTGTAAACTCTCTGAGTGTTCATTTAAGTCTCAGGTGTGCAAATGGAAAACAAATTTAAACAAACAAACACGACATTTTGAGACCTAATGATCTGTCCAATCTTTTCCCAGCAGATGCTTATGAGCACATGAAGCTGTTGGGGGTTCATTGCCTTGCTCAGGGACACTTTGACGCATAGTATAAATACAGCCTCTCTATACGCACTCAAACGGACAGTTATGCCACTTGATAGATGCTTTTATCAACAGTATCTTATCGTTCATGTTGCCCTGCTGAAGGTCTAAGCGCCTAAATGTCGTCACTGAATAAAGACAGTTCCAGACAGTTTTTTTTCTTCACCATATAAATTCAGCACTTTTTGGGGAATGCATTTCTGCACAGCCCGGGAAAGCATCTGTGTCGTTTTAGATTTTAGCTATAATTCTTTAGAACATGGTTTAGAACAGTGGTTCTCAAAAATAGAAGATATACAAGCTCACAGCACGTCACTTTATTTTTATTGAACACAAATCTTCTCTTATATGCAGGGGGTCCGCTGCCAAATACATAGGTCTTTGACATGAATACGTTTGAGAACTACTGATTTAGAAAGTACTAGAGCGGTGCCCGTTGGAGCCTCTACAGCGGTTCCCGTGGTGCACTGGCCTACTTGGAACGATGCAAGTTGGAAATGCATGCCCCACCCAGAAATTGTCCCTTTTATGCCCATATATGGAGTTATTTGTCAGGCATGCCCAAAATATAGTCTATGCAGACTTCAGAATGATGTCAGAACAGGCCAGCTCCATATATGGACACTGGGCAGGGGTCCTGTCCAGAGCCCGGGCAGAGGCCATTTGGGGCGGTTCTGGACAACCGTGGGTCCGACCGACTCGACACCTGGCACTGCACCCCCTGTGGTGGGGTGGAACGCGTGTGTCGAATTTGACGTTGCGTGGATTACAACAGTAATCACACAAACCTTTATAGTTCGATTTGTAGACTCTGCCTCAGGTCTAGTTAATGGGCTAAAATAAGGTCATCTGATATGGCAAAATACGATCTGGCAATTAACGCGTTTCAACTTTTACCGTGGATGTAGTTGTCTGGCCTGAAGAGCGCTCCGAGGCGGCTCCCTCTTATACTGTCCATGGTGCCCGGCTCCAGGTCAAGAAGCAGGGCCCTGGGTACATATTTACCACCTGCAAACAGAAGACAGAGAACCTCTATTTAATCAAACGGGAAACCTTGCTTCCTATTGGCATGTCCTCATGTTGTATCCATGTGCACGTGCAGGAAAACTATACAGGGAAACCAAGGGGAACAATTCAAGAAATCAAAGGTAAAGTATAGGTAATCAAAAGACAGTAGCTTTAATAAATGAGATAATCCGTTACCATGGGCTTCATTGAAGTACACATTGATCCGTTCCAGCTGAACGCGGCTGTCTCCCTCATAGAGTCCCATCGCGTCGATTCCATGCTCGTCGCTGATCACTTCCCAAAACTGAAACAAATAATGACAAAAAAGGAGCAACAGTTTAATTTGTTATGAATGGTAATGGTACTTTTCAGCTGCCTGATCAATTTATCACAGCGTGTCAAATGTATGGCTACACTAACTGCAGTATGTTTGCTATAATCTGTCTGTACTTTACAGTAATTATACATTCTGATATCTTCCTTGGGTCAACTTCTGTTGGATCGCCATAAGACAAGTGTAGCAACACATTTCAATGGGAAACAACAAACAAACAAACAAACAAACAACATTTCTATACATTCAGAAAACTTATTATACAGCACTGGCTCTCTAAGTGGGGTCCATGGATGCTCCCTGGTCCATGCGGAGGCTTCCAGGGGAAATTATATAATTTTGTATTTTTATTTGAACACATATCGAAAGATAGCCAAACAAACTGCTTCAATCCCATGACACCATCCTGTCAAAAGGCTGGATGGGCTCATGAGTTATACTGTTGGTATATTATCTTATAGTTCCCCTTTCTTTCTTTTGTGTTGACCATGATAAAAATGTCCCACCCATCATGCCAGTTTCGCATTGCCGCTTATCTTTTGCCAGAATGCCCGAGTGGGAACACCCTCTGTCACTCACAACTGCCAGTGGCAATATGTCGAGTCATAATATGCATGTACGTACTAAACATGCTGGAATTAACCGCAATAATGGAAGATGCAATAACTTAGGTTAGTATAAATATATCTGAGCTTATTATAACAGCAAATAAATAAGTCATCTTTACCACATTAGCCCGTGTTACAATTATATGCTTTTAACAAAATCATTAAGTTAAGCCCCTGTTCAAATCATTAAGCCCTTGCCATAAGTTATCTCTAGTAAAGGTTTGACAATTTAATTTTATGAAAACAAGATATTTGTTTTTCTATATTACCTTTGAGCCAATCTGGTTCCCACATTGTCCAATCTGTAGATGTACAATTTCACGCATGATGAGCGAGCACAGTGGACAGAGCAGGCTGGGGGGTCTCTGATATGCCACGGTGATGGGACCAGACTTTTATACCACACATGATGCCATCAATGGTTGTCAGGGTTTTACCCACGTCATTCAGTAGGCCTACATTAGGGGCCCTGACGCTCTGCTATAAGTGCTATTGCAATATCATAAATGATTAAATATGGCATTACATTTTGTTTGACTCGATTTCACAGATAAATATTGTGAAAATAGCAGGCTCACCGCGTTGCGAGGTGTTGAGTTTGGAGATCTGCCATTTTCACAATTTTTGCCTATTTCTTATTTAATTTGAGTGTTAGCGAGCATGTAGCCTACTGTGTAGGCCTATGTAAATACGGAATTATGTAACAATGCAGCAACTATTTAACTAGCCAACAATGTTGCAGCCTTTTAGGTAATGTAGTAACTATGTAATATGTAACAACAAAAGTATGTAAATAAAAAAATATATATAATGTAATTTATGTTTTATTTTAACCCATTTAAAAGTTACAACCGGAAAAGCATCTGTGTTATTTTAGATTTTAGTGTTGGCTATTCAAAAATAGCAGATCTACAAGCTCACAACGCGTCTCTTTGTGCCGCGTCGTGAGCTTGTACATCTGCTATTTTTTTAACATTTCCTTTGAAAGTGTGTGAACTACTGGTTTAGCAGGCATTTGTAGAATCGGCCTCAAGTCTGAATGTAAGAACCACAAATGCCTTCTATGTCAATGGCCTTCAAGCCTTTAAACGCAGAGCTCACAGATATCTCCTGACCACCCCTCACACTGACTGTTGAGCTGCAGTGAACCATTTGATTGGCCAATGGATATGTATTTTATCTTACTTGGCTATTGTTCACAACTGCATCTAATAAAAATAAATAAAAAAATGTCACATGAAAAGGAAACTGGTTGTGGTTGAATGTCTGACAAGCCTCTGTCTGTCTGTCACAATGCTACTGTATATAGCTCTGTGGCCCGGCCTAACACATCTGTGAGCTCTCCAACACAGAGAGCAGGAAGGAATTCTAGTGGAGGGAGGCAGCTGTGGACGTTTTGATAACATCCATTTCATTCATCAACCAAAAAATGGATGGCTCTCTCTCTCATGCAAGAGAAAGAAATAGAGTTCCGCAACACTCTCTCTCTCATGCACACATGGGCACGCACACACACACACACACACACACACACACACACACACACACACACACACACACACGCACACACACACATTCACACACACACTGAACAGATAGAACTTCTCAAAATAGAATTGTTCAAAAGGGATGCTGTTATTTTGTTAGGTTGGCAATTACCGTAGTTAGAAGATTTAGATTAATATAACATGCTACATGCATGTTATTTTCTTCCATGAGTTTCTTCCATGACCCAGATGGGAACAAAATAAAATCTTTAATATTTTGCTGAGTGCCATAAAACACCATGTTGAAAAGGCATATCCATTGTAGCATCTCTTTGAAGACAGGTGCAGCGCTATGCTCAGGCCTACAGGAAAGTTCCCCACTCAATATCACTACCAATGAGAATTAAGTAGTAGCCTACTGTATTAAGCCAGGACAGCTTAAGGCAAAGACAAATATGTGTGTGAAGTGATTAGGTAGAAGGCAATAATATTAGAAAAATATTAGCCATATCCAATTATCCACATTCCACACACACAAAATATCCTAATGACAATACAGGCTGAGACGGCTGGAATCATTTTCTACATCATTAGCTAGCTAAATACTGCCGTCTATTGGCCTGAGTTGGTCATTACAAATTGGACTATGTGCATAAATAATAGCTTAACATATTTGTAATATAGCAGATACAAGATCACTACAATATGTTGCATTGTATGCGCACATATTTGTGAGTCATTTTTATCACAGCAGACAAAGTCATAATCTTCCTAGCTGTTTTGTATAGTTCAAAGTAGGAACATTTGTTGACACTGACTCACCTACTTTCTGTGACACTTAAACGTGTCTAAACCTATTAGTCTATCAGCCGGATAGAAAATATACCAGACAGTACTTATTTTACAGCACTCTCAGCTGCAGGTTATTAATCCTCTCTGCATCTATAATAGCCTGTCTATCTACACACTGCCCTGTCTAAATAAATACAGGCCTTAAAGCAGTTCTGAGGATTTCCCAGAAACATACGTTCTGTAGACTATACAGTTAGCTTCTCTTCCTGAATCATTGTTAAACAGACAGAGATAAAGTGTGTGTGTGTGTGTGTGTGTGTGTGTGTGTGTGTGTGTGTGTGTGTGTGTGTGTGTGTGTGTGTGTGTGTGTGTGTGTGTGTGTGTGTGTGTGTGTGTGAGAGAGAGAGAGAGAGAGAGAGAGAGAGAGAGAGAGAGAGCACATGTGTATGATCTGTTTTGTTAAACATACTGCCCTCAGAGGAGAAACTGTGCTTTATATGAGAGGTACACCATGAAAACTTGAAGCCTAATTGATACTTAGTCAATCCAACAGTGTAACAAATATGGGCATTATGTTTGAAACCAAAAAGGGGAAAAGCAACAGGAGGATTGATGGCGAGAAAATAGACTCTCTTATGATCGCCATTGATTACAGTACAGGTGAGTTGAGTTGACAGAACATCTGGACTGTATTTTCCATTTTTATTCTCAAGCTTTATTGATCAAGATCACAAATACATCCCTCTTGAATCATAGCCTATTTGTTGAGGGTGAAATGAAGTTAACTCAATGGACACCATGCATGGAGTCAGAATCGAGTCCCAATGCAAGATATGAACAGGAGTATTATTCAATACACCAGTGTTTTTCAACCAGTGGTCCGGGGACCACCAGTGGTCCTTGAGGGGTTTCCAGGTGGTCCGCAGCTAAATGATGGAGAGTTGGTAACCAATATGGACCCTTGTAGATCTTTAACTCTTGAGAGTATACATTTTACACAGTTAAATTATTGTTAAACATCTGCATCAGATTTACAAGAAGTCTACACAATTTGAAGAATTGTTATTTTGTTCAACGTTTGCCTGTAATCTCTGCTAACGGTACCACATCAATACAGCATGGAATTGTGGACAAAATCTTATCCATCGATAAAATATTCTAAGTTCTGGGTCTGAGAGGCTAAATCTCATCAAATGGAGGTCTGTGGCTCAAATGCCGAATAAATAATGGACCTTGGTATGAAAAGGGTTGAAAACCACTGTAATGTATCTATGTGCATATTATGGTGGGAGGACAGTGGCAACATTAGACAGTGGCAACAAATTAGATTCATCGAGGGTCACACAACTGTTAATTCTCAGAATAACAATATAATAAATAAATAATTTGTCTCTTGAATCATATTCAAGGAAGCTGTATTTTCTTTCCTTCATCTACTCTAGAACAAAACGTTGGTAAAAGAAGAACCATGCATCAATAATTGTATAGGTCAGAACAAGATTAAGAACATATAGACACTTGCTTGTTTATCTGTTAGAATAAAAGGCTTATCCTGAAAACAGACTTTCAAAGTTGTCTTCGCCTTGCCACTTTGATATTTCAATATCATTCACAACCCCCCTTTGGACTGTAAAATGGTAATTTAGTTTAATTTACAATAACTAAAGAATTAGCCTTTAGAGCTTTTTGACACTGAATGCACATGCCTGCTTGAATGTCTGTTTGCAGATGAGTGCCTGCATGTTGCAATGACAATCTGTTTTGTATTTTCAAAGTTTCAAAGTCTTTCCAACTAAACTTTCCAACTAAAGTATAATAATAATAATAATAATTATTATTTAGGTTGCAATATAAGCTAATGACAACATTACAGAGACAAGACATGTAATATTTAAACTTGCTCAAGCCAAACCCTATATGTATTTCCCAGACCCCACCAACTTAACAGTCCAAGATCCAAATGGGAATTTGAAACCCATGCTCATTAAACAGTGGGGATTTGTTTTAGGTCCAATCCATTATGAATTGTGGGCTTTATACAGTATAGACAATTTGACAACATGTAAGCCTATAATAAATAATCTAACCCAATCATAATTGGACCCTCTCTGTATGGATCTTCACTACAAATACATTACATGCAATAATATGATTTATTTACCACTTGTCAACACTTAGTATGTTGTATGTGGTGCTTTGAGCATTCATTGAAATCAAATGAATGGCACAAAGGCACAAGTTAACCAATAAACGATACGACAATATCGAAAATATTTAAAAGAAAATGTTTTAAAAATAGTAAAATGTCAAATAAAACCACATGGAATAAGGTTAAAAAGAAAATAAATACATTATCAATATCATTGATGAGCCCCTCTTGGGTGGTAGAGGATCATTTTCCTTCAAAGAGGGCGCCTTTTCACTTTGTGTATCTCTATGCTGTGGGCAATCATGTGATTCCCTGCTTCTTTCCCAGGGTTCCGTGAGAGCTCGCTGTTTGCCCCACCCCACCTCTCAGCGCTATCTGTCTCAATGTTCAATTCTCTGAGAAAAGGAACAAAACTAAAAATATATAAATCAGAGAATTACTTCAAAGACACCGCGATTCTATTCCCATTTCCAAGCGCAGCAGCCTTTCTGCGGTGAAATAAACTGTCATCGCTGGATTTGAGTGATTGTAGGAACCGCGGTATGTTGATAGATTTGCATTGCACATGCAACTATTATCTACCATGCGAATTCAAAAGGAATACAACAAGGCAAGCTGTGGAGAGTGTGACTGACAGCAGGCTGTGTGTGTAGCCTATACCTGCCTGCCTGCCTGCGCGAAACGGACGGGGACATAACGGAGGATTTGCCATAAATCTACCTGGGCTGGGGTTGGATATCGCATTCTATTCAAGGACATCTAACAGAAGCTTTGTTCATCCGGAGAAGGTTTCCGATGTGAGGAGAAATACAAATTAACAGCGGTAAACCTAGAGAAGAAAAAAAAAGACGGAGAAAAAGGCCTTTCAGGTCTGGTCTGGTCCAAACCCAAAAAGCAGCACCGTCCGTTCAGGCAGCAGCATCTGTGACAAGGGGAAATCAATTGATACCGGAGCACTAAAACAGGATATTATTGATAAGAAAGGTTCTACCAAAAAATGTAACGGTAGCCGGCTATAATGTGACGGATTTTTAAAGACACGGGGATTTAAAAGGAAAGAAAAGAAAAGAAAAAAAGAAAGAAGCTTTGCGTATTCTCTCCTCATGATTTACACGCCGTCGTTTTTTGTGGAAATATTTATTTTCTAAAACACTTCTCGTCCACCCCGTATTTGCTCGTCTCGGCTGAGATCGCAAAAAGAAGAAGAGGAGAGAAAGGACGAAAATATACGTCTTTGATGTAGGCCTAAATGTGAATGATTTGAATGGCAGAAGTCAGGAATCTGCCGAAGATGGGCTCCGGTGGAGACATTTGCTGAAGATTTGTGTGTTGTGTATTGGGCCCATTTAAAGCCGCACACAAACACGCCGTGGGGATCGCGACACCAGCTCATTCATGGACTTTGGAGCGCAGAACGTCTTTAACATCGATATCAATTTTGATGACTTCATTGCGGATTTACAGTGAAAACACTGGAATCAACCGAGAGAGAGAGAGAGAGAGCGGCCCGGGTATCACCAACGCTCTGCTCCTTTCTGAACGATCCCTAGATTAATTAGCAGTAGGCCTAATAGAATTGGTAGTGTGTGTGTGAGTGTGTGAGTGTGTGTGTGTGTGTGTGTGTGTGTGTGTGTGTGTGTGTGCGTACGCGCGTCCGCGTGTGGCGTGTGTGCGTGTGTGTGTGTGTGTGTGTGTGTGTGTGTGTGTGCAGTCTCTCTGGGGTGCATTTCTCCATCACCTCCAGGTCATATATTTGTTTCATTCGCATCTGGCAACCTAAATGTCACCCATCTTGAGCCAGGGGTTTCTCTGTTCTTGGGCCAATCCGGGAAATTAGTCCTTATTAATTAATTCTAAAAACCACCCTCTATCCCCCCTCCCCGGGCCCTTCGCTGGCTTCCTGGGAAAGATGGGCTGTCTTGGCAATAGTAAGACTGAAGACCAACGAAATGAAGAGAAATCACAGAGGGAGGCCAACAAAAAGATAGAGAAACAGCTTCAAAAAGACAAACAGATATACAGAGCAACGCACCGGCTACTACTATTAGGTAGGTTTTGTGAAATGACATTGCTTTCACACAAATATAAATTCACCCTCTCACTTCAATGTACACCAGTGACACCATACACACGCGCACGCACACACACACACACACACACACACACACACACACACACACACACACACACACACACACACACACACACACACACACACACTACTATCAGTCATTTGCAACATAGGCCTACAGTCTTGTAATAAAGTTAGATATTGTACTGAACTGCAATCATCACAGCACTTCATTGACTTGCTTTCAGTTTGTGATTTAGTGGTATTTACTTTTACACAACTGTAATAAGTACTATAGGATTATTTGTGTTTAAACATGCTTTCTGGAGAAAAGGGGGGGGGGGGATGAACCCTCATCAACCATGTAGTAGTCTAACACCATTGTTATAATTACAGGATATTACAAATGTTACTACTTAATCCATTATGCTTCAACAACATAGACACACAACAATTAAAGAAGGCCTGTGACCACTGTCACAGAATGTTGTGTAACAGTGTACAGCACCTGATGTATGAAACAGAGGCCGTGGAACATGTCATTGACATATTTGTGTGTGATATGTAGGTCTTTGTGATTCAATTGTAAATGATTTAAGCCCTTGGGCCTCATGTTTGAAGCCGAAAACATAGGCTACTATTAGAGAGATTTCACCGTATATTCCACTCATAGGCCTGCAACCCCAATCACATTGTATAAGGTTTTAATCACTTAGTAAACTGGGCATGAATTGCATCTATACTTTTTTTACACTCTTTTTTACCTCCACACCAAATTTCTTTGCCAGAAATAGCCGATCGGATCTACAAGCTCAGAGCTTGCAGAGTTGCTAATTTTGGTGAATGTTCCTGCAGAATTTGGAGGCTGAGGTTCAAGTGGTTAGGTATGAAGACGTGAAATGACTGCAAATGTATGCTAGAACCCTGGTTATCAACATGGGATCAAGTAAAACTTGAGTTTACAGGTCTGTAACTCGGAGAAGTGTTCAAATGGAACCAAATGAACCAAATGAATAAACAAATAATCTACAATTTGACAGTGTAGCTAGGGGTCCTAATTAATATCAAGTTGAGCATCCTTGGAATTTGGGTTGAGAATCACTGTTGTATAGTACATTGTTCATTCATTCTCTGAGATGTTTCATGGTCCTGAATAGTTGGCCTGACCACATCCTACCGTGAGCCCACAGCATGTCAGTTGTCCCCAAACTTCTTCATGTCAAGGACCCCCAAATTAATACCGTAGGCACTCGGCCACGCGGACCCCCATCTGAAAATAATTTGTGCCAGAGACCCTCACACAAGATGTATGAGGTTAAAGTGGTTAAACCCTTTTTTATTCTATATTGACACATGTTTGCTGGGGGCCCCCTGTGCCCCCCTCAAAGACCTATGGTAGTCCCTGGACCCCCTTTGAGAAGCACTGGTATGTATGTGCTATAGTCTGGGCCTCTGTCACCTTCAGTGTGCCAGGACTGTACATTTAGGCCCTTATGGTAATTTCTTTACCGTGAGTGACTGGAGCGGTAACAGACAGTCTACAATGATCCTCCAGGTACAAATGAATGGATACAACATGGCAACATGTACTAGGGTTGGGTAATATATTAATATTATATCAATATCATGATAATAAGACTAGATATCGCCTGGTATTTGGGACATACTGTACACTAGTATATAACATACGTGTTGTCTTTACCTAGCCCACATAAGCTAAGATGTTGGGATGTGACATGTTGTGCAGCATGTAGCTCAGCTATTTTCACAATTGTGGTGAAGAAAATGGAGGAAAATAGTTATATTAGCACAGTTTGAAGAAGGCATGCACTTGGGTGCCGAAACGTTGGTCTTATAATAAAAAAATGTTTTGCATCGTGACTATGAGCTGTGCAACCGCTCCTTCCTTTTTGCAAGTATTATCACAGTACGAAATTATCGTCACAATATTTGGTCTAAATCATTTGATTTTGTCCCAAGATTGATCACCCCAAGCTAGAGGCAATTGTCTGCCTCCTCACCTGTCCTGATCATTTAAATTGTTGAGTTACAGTAAGTTTCAGAGCTAGCCTGATAAAGCCAATATCCTTCTTCGGCTAACTCCTTTACATTGTGCTGAAAGACGAAATGCACCATCTTGTTCATATTCATTTAAAAATTGTCTACTAAGGGGGTCATTTTCTCAAAAAACATATACTTTTGAACTTTACATTTAGGGAAAGCTCTAGTTGTGTTAATTAGAAAATGCTTTTTGGTACCGTCTACAACATGATCTAGGTCTAGGAATCGAGAACCACCTGTAGATTCATTCACCTGTTGGAAGTAAAAGCCAGTCTAGAGGTTTACTTGTGAATAAGACCAGTGACTTTGTTTTCTCATCATTAGTATGGAAACTTATTTCCCCAAATGTAGCCTAAACAGTCTTGGCATCAGGGTTTCCACTTTTCAGATGTACCTTACTGCTTGACACATGAGGTAACCCATTAGGGCTGTCTAGTTGGGAATTTAAAAAAAGGATGGGGGCTATTATAAAGCCCTGGGGGACTCCAGTCAATTAAGTATAGCCTATAGGGTTTATTAACACAACTACTGCTAACCTGCACATGGTCCCATGGTATTTTATTCACTGCGACATGAGGAGATTTACGTGCGTTAAAAATGTCTCACTGCTTTCTCTGCTTTCAGGAGCTGGTGAATCTGGGAAAAGCACGATAGTCAAACAGATGCGAATATTGCACGTTAATGGCTTCAACGCTGAGTAAGTGCTAGTTTTCTTCTTTTCATGCTTTATACATGTATATTGTGCATCCAAACAAAAGGACCAAAAATAGCCAATCTATAAGCTTAAAAGGTGTTGCGGTGCAACATGTTTGGAGCTTGTAGAGTGTCTATTTTTGAATTTTTACAGTTACAGTTTTGGACATATGAGGTTTCCATCGCAAAGCAAACGATATCTACAAGACTGCTGATTTGTTGAAACACTTAGAGCAGTGTTTCAGGTTTTATTCATATCAAGGCCCTGTTCAGACAGAATTAACCATTAACTATAAAAAGTGCCCCTCGGGGCACAGGTCACCACCAAGGCAGGTCAGGTTGTGGCCTCCTGGTGGCGCTATAATAGGACAGGTCTCCACCAAGGCAGGTCAGGTTGTGGCCTTCTGGTGGTGCTATAATAAGCCAATGTGAAAAGGGTGCCATTTCTTCTTACGCCTTGGATGGCAATTGGATGATTTGAGGCATTTTGTTCCAAAAATGTGTTTTTACAAAAATCCACCTGTTGGTGGCGCTATAACAGGCCAATGTGAAAAGGGCGGGATATATTCCTCAGCCTAGTAGGAACATCCGTGAAAGATTTCACGGAAATTGCACGCTGCGTTCATGATTTGAGGGTTTTTGTTCAAAACGGACCAATCCTGCAAAATGTGAAAGCCAATGTTAGCCAATGTTAGCCAATCAGGATGGAATATGAAATATCGGACAGATCTGTCTTGAGCACATGACTATAGAGATACTAGTGTGTAACGATTTGCGGAATTTTTTGACAAAATATGGAGGAGTAATAGAAAATAATGTGTTTTACAAAAGTTGGCCTCCTGGTGGCCCTATAACAGGCCATTCTGGACAATTTGGGGCAGAGGTTCATCGTTGGCATCTAGGGAGTGTGTGCAAAGTTTGGCATCGACCGGGTTAACGGTGCCGGAGATTAGCTGGTAACAGACGGACGGACGGACACACACACACACACACACACACACACACACACACACACACACACACACACACACACACACACACACACACACACACACACACACACACGGACAAATCATACTCTCTCCCCATGCCGAAGGCATGGGGAGAGAGTATGTAGTTAATTTGTTCTTCTTCTTCTAAAAAATAAATAATTCTCTTAAACTGCTCAGATTAGTTTTTGATGCTAAAGAGGTTGCTTTGGAGTCCCACACTGTTTTAGTTTGAAATATTTCTCTTTCCCAATTCCTAAGGACAGCATGGTCAGAAGGACAGTACAAATTCTATAGCCATAAACAAGAAGGAATCATTAGTCCAATCTAGGGTTGCAACTGTTAATTGAACTAATCTATTTAATTGATTATCAACAATTTAATAATATAATCAATCGATCCGTATTCAGGGCATGGCATTATTGTGAAAATGTTTCAAGAAATGTCCAAAAGTTTTAAAAATAGTGAAAATAGCCTATAAAGCTGAGCTTGTAGATCGGCAAAAAAAGTATAAAATAACTTATGTGCTTATTCGATTTGTTGCTTCTCTGTTATTCCATTAATGGAAAAAGTAATCGATAGAATAATCACTAAGAAAATAATGATGTGCCACTACTGATAGTGTAGAAAAATCACACCCGTGTGAAGTGAGGGGCGCGCTTATTATCGTACATCATCATATGTACAATTGACACTATGCCTATTTGCTCAGACACTATGACGTAAAATTCACCATTCATTGTCAATGGAAATGTAATGTTTGTGTGGGACAAAAATAGACACTAAGCCGATTTGCTCTTCCACATATGACGTAAATTGTCCATTCATTGTCAATGGGAATTTAATGTTTGTGTAGGACAAAAATACAGATTTGCTTGTCCACATATGACGTACATTCTCCATTCATTGTCAATGGGAATTTAATGTTCCCCTCAAAAATACAGAAGACATGTCATGATAAAGTTATGTTTATGTTTGGTTGAAACTGAGGCATTGGAAGCTCTTCAAGGTATACAATGCAGAGTAACGTCGCTTTAGTTCAAAAACAGTTTCTCCCGTCCACTGTCAATAGAGCAACTTCAGATTTCTCTGAGGCGTGAGACCAAAGATTCTAGAGTCTTGGCTTTTGTTTTGTTTTCTTGCTTTCTTTGAGAGAACATGTATAATCTGCCCTGCTGTGTCACAAGGACCAAACTATGTGAATTCCTAAATTGAGCGGTGTACCTACTGAATTTACTGAACTAAGAGGATTTCAGAACTTAAGACAGGGCCATGTTTAGGCCTGAAATCGTGCAGTGTTGCTAATTATCCACCATTATTCCAGTGGATTTATTTAATACAGCGATTCAGTTTAATGATACAATCATTACGTTTCATGAATCTATATCATTCAGTTCATTCATCATTACACACTGAAATTATCACCAATTCATAGTTTTAATATAGTAATAATATTTAGTCTTATTTTCACTGGAATCCATATGGAGAGTAAAGCATATCATCACTGTCGGGCAGAAACCATGTATCTCCATATTCCAATGAAAAGTAATAACAAGAGCTTGTGACTAAATAATAACTACACTGGATCCATTGGAACACAGGTTATTTTCTTTTTTTTCCTGAAAAGTAGCCTAATAGTATGTATGGGATTCCTTTTTTTCATAGAAGTGTATATGTACTGTACGTCCTTAAATGTTCTGATGAATTGAAAATGGAGGACCCTGATGTAAACAAGTCTTCTGGTTTTATCCTCGTAGCAGCTTTTGTATTGGTTGAAATGTACCCATTTCTACAAACTATGAATACAATTTTCAATCAATTTGATTGATCATCAATCAATCAACCCAACCTCGACGGCATACGTCTTTGCTTTGCAGTCCTTTCTAATTAGCATTACAGAATAGATATAATTTATTTTTATCTATTAATTGGTCCTTCGAGCCGGATTCAGAACCCTGGAAGTGTTAATCACTAGACAGGGGGACAGAAAAAATAATCAGTTTTTTCCAAATTTACAGTTTTTTCCCCATTTTTTTTACCCATTATAATTATTTTTTAATTAGACATAAAAATAAATTATATCTATTCTGTAATGCTAATTAGAAAGGACTGTAAATATATACCTTCAATAACCCAGCAGGGATACCGTGCTGTATTTACCTTAAAATGAGTGATTAGCCCTTTAAATCTTGAATGACAGTCACTGTACCATAACAATAGAAATACCTTAAAAAATTAATTTGGAGACAGACAAAATAAAGTTCTGAGAGGAAGTTTCAGGTTTTAACTATATTTTTAGTAGATATAAAGTCAATTTACAGAGGAAAATGTACTACATGGTTCAGATAATAGTATTTACATCATATAATTTAAAGTATTCAAAATGGTTCCAAAATGGATCCGAACTGAACCTAACTCTTCACAGTATGTTACTGGCATTAATACTGTAGATCACGTCAGTTGTTGATAAACGTTAATTGGCTCAATAGATAGTTCATTTCCGCAATATCCCACGGTGGCGCTGGTTGTCGAGCGCTCATTGGACCAGCACATGGATGATGAGACTGGTATCGTGACATCTTCCTTGGTTCCGTCATTGAGGGCCATAGAAGATAACATTCTTTCCCTGCTAGCTGTGAACTCTTTAACAGAGAAATGGCCGGCTATCTACTTTCTCACTAGGCATCAAGGTCAAATACATGTAGTCTCATATCAAAATAGACCTCTCAGTATGCGAGTTAACTTGACTGGGGACAGACAGTATGGAGACCGAATAAGGAGTCAACAAGATATAAGATATTAAATCTGAATGTGGCGTCAGGAAATCCATAATATAAGTATGATAAAATAATATAAAGGATAATATAGGGCTGAGATGATTAGGCACGTGGATGGTGACATGACATAAATAGGATAAGGAGAACAACCCGGAGTAAACAGGCAGTAGGCTATGAGTAAAATGATGATAAAAGGGCAAGATGACAAAATATGACCTATATGGAACACGGCCTGGGCCAAAGTTCTATCTGTGTTGACCAACAGAATATGATGGAGTGGCCAACTTGACATGACGTGTAAACAACATGTCAGAATTTATCTAACAGGAGAGACAACCCATACAATGATAAAAATCACACTTGTGTGAAGTGAGGGGCGCCCACTGTGGCTGCCACATGACGTCATGCAGATTTTTGAGAAGTTTCCTTCTCGTGCTTTAATGGCGTTGCTAACAGTCGGACACCATCATCATCCTCATCGTTCTCCACGAGACATGAATGCATTGTGTTATTTATTGTAATAAATGAAATTACTTATGAGTTGAATCGGCCATATGACGTCTCATGTTGTCATTTAGTGCACAGACAAACATTAAAGTCCATAGACTTTGCTGGCAAATGATTTTTGATAAAGTGCTCTAAACAAACATTAACTTGGCTGCCACATGATGTAATTTCGGACAGCCATGAATTGGAGGGGCTAAAGTTAAATTGGAAGTGATTAAACAATTGCAATGAGCAGACAATATTGGAACTAGAACACTGAACTTGTATCGGATACATTTTCTTTGTGGGTTCTCTTTCCTGATAGCATAGCCCCTGGCCTATATAAATATAGGTAATATAGGTAAACAGTAATTGTAACAAAAAACAATTGTCACTGTCCAAATATAACTTTTTACTAAATTAAATAGTGAAAATTAAATAATATCCATAAGCTCACAACGTGTCGCCTTGTGTTGCTATTTTCACAACTTCTGTGCAACACTTTTGTGTGATGAAGAAAATAAAAAGTTTAAATATGGAAATGCCAGATCTTTCGGAAGGTTTTGAAATAAATGTAACAGTTAAGTATGTGGCTTTAGATGAATGCTCAATCTGTTTTCAGGGGAACATGGCCTCTGATGTTCAGACTAGCCCGCATGTCTCGTGAATTCTGTCTACTCATCCCCAACTTGCTGTGACAGAAACAAATGTTTGGAGCATCATTGTGCACTTATGTTTGGGTCACATTGGACAGATACTGCCGTAGAGCCAGTGTGATGATAAATCCACAGCAGGCCGTGGTTTCCCTGTACTGGACTCAGAACATTTTACCTAGTTTTTAGTGTGAGTTAAACGGTGCATACCAAAATGTGTTGTAAACGTCATTGTAAACATAGTTTTCAAACTCCAAGCTCACCAATGGGCAAGCCAAACTCTCAAAGCACACCTGCATATTCATAGTGACAATACCTGATCTACAAGCTCCCGTACATACTACTTAACTGGTGTAATATCACAGATTAGTTTAATGTGCGTAACTGCCCTCTCTTATTGTCTCCACCAGGCCGAAGGCATGGGGAGAGTATGTTTTGCACTCCGTCCGTGTGTCCGTTACCAGCAAATTTCCGGCAATGTTGGTCTGGTCGATGCCAAACGTTGCACACACACTCCCTGGATGCCAACGACGAACCTCTGCCCCAAAATTTCCAGAATGGCCTGTTATAACGCCACCATGAGGCAGATTTTCACATTTTTACCTATAAACTGTATCGATCTGCGTGTAACGTTGCATGCACACGCCCTAGAGGTCAAGGAAAAACCTTTGACCTGCATTTTTCACATCTGCCTTTTATTGCGCCACCAGGTCTACTTTTGTAAAACAGATTTTTTTATATTACTCCTCCAGATTCTGTCCAGAAATCCTGCAAACCATTACACATTATCTCTATAGTCATGTGCTCAAGACGGATCTGTCCGATATTTCATATTCCATCCTAATTGGCTAACATTGGCTTCCAAAGTTTGTAGGGTTGAACAAAAAGCCTCAAATCATGAACGCAGCGTGCAATTTACGTGAAATCTTTCACGCACTTTCCTACTAGGCTGAGGAATAAATCCCACCCTTTTCACATTGGCCTGTTATAGCGCCACCAACAGGTGGAGTTTTGCAAAATCATCCAATTGCCATCAAAGGCGTAAGAAGAAATGGCAGCCTTTTCACATTGTCCTATTAAATGCCACCAGGCCACAATAACCTGACCTGGTGGAGACCTGTGCCCCAACTCGAGGAGCACTTTTTATAGTTTCTTAACTGACATTCTGCTATATTGTCTTTTACGACATGCAGGTTAAACCCTTCAATCGTTGTGGTCCATAGCCCATAGCTGTCACTCTTTCCCAAAATATGTTTTCTTCTTTCTCCTGAATTGTTTGATTCAGACAGAGCAGTTCTGGCTGTCATATGGGACAAGCACCACATCAAACTGTAACGTTGACAATAGGCCTATATGCCACACAATACACTCTCATCATGTACAAGACTTTAGTCCACACACATGTAAGTTTGCTGGCTGGAATTACATGTAACCACGTCCTTTTTTCCCCTCTACACTAAATCCCTTCGGCAAAAATAGCCCATCTGCTATTTTCACAGAATGTTTGCCTGTTTTTGCTGAATGTTTACCTATTATGACATGCCGAGAAGAATTGGGACACTAGGGTTCCAGTAAAGCCCTTTATACGATTTATACATTTATAAAGAATGAATATCTACTAAAATACAGGGAGCTTTGAATCGTTTCATGCCTATATCACCATACAGAGGAAATCACAGCAGAAATCTGACTATGTAAGCAAGTTAAAGGTTGATTCAATAACAGGCCGAGAGGCATTACAGGATCTGTTCTGAATGTGCATAATCAAACGTACCCTCTTGTCTTGAAATACAAAGTAATTTCAAGCACAAACGTGAAAAGTCGCTATCTATCACAGGTACACTGCAAGTACACCACTGCAGTGACTAAGTACATTTACTTGAGTAGTGTACTTAACACTTTGTGTGCCCACGCAAAACTTTCAAAAAATCACTTTCACCTAGAAAATCCATTCACACTTTTTATAATTCAGCTGACTGTGGAGACACATGCTTTTTACTTTGAAATGTTTTATAGTTTCTGAGTTATTTAACTTAAACGCCCAATGCATTCTCAATGGCAATAACACAAACTTTGGCACCACGTATTAAAAAAAGAAAAAAGACGTGCCCACGACGTCCACAGACGTCTTGGGCACAAAATGTGTTTTAAGATAAGGCGTCTAACACAGTACATTTTGTGGTTTCTTTGGTGCTTTTTTCACCAAAGAAAGAATTCTCCATCTCTCATCCATTAGCTTTTACATGTATCTCATTCCAACACTCAATGTGTCGGACTGAAAGGCCTCAACTAAGTGCTCATGAAACACATCATAAAGGAGCCTGAGCTCTTATCAGCCGGGTACTCAAATATAAACTAAAACCTTTCATTCATACAAGCATGTAAACACTTCACAATGGCAGCCTGCCTCCATTAGTCCTCTCACAAAGATGCTTCAGTGTCAAGGACCTGTACACAGAACACATTGAAATGCCTACTTTTTTAATTTCTTTTTTAAATCATACTCAAAATCAAAGCCTGTGCACTAGCACTGGTCTAGCACTAGCGTTGGTCCCCCATGGTCTGGGGACCCTGCAGTGGTCTCGGTAATAAGTTTGACCCCAAATAAATTGCAATAGTAATCGTTCAGGTTTTTTAGGATCCTTACGGTCCTCCAAATAACACAATAAAAAATGTGAACTTAATAATTAGTGGATCATGGTAAATCTAGCTGTTGAAAGTCGGGATCCCATTAACCCATTCTGGGCGGGAACCCCTTTTGGTGTTTTAAGGACACTTTATGAGTTTTTTTCTTTTTACTGACATTCACATTTTCTTGGGACCCAAGCGTACAACATATATGATGATCTAAAAGCTCACAATGGGCTGCAGCGTGTAGATCACTAATCACTCATTTGCACTGCATTTTTTACATAAATGCAGTGCAAATGATATTAACTTTGTAATTTGTACTTTTGAATTCTGTGAGAATTTACTTGAGTATATACTTTGTCCACCACTGGCTACTTAGGTGAAAGCCCCCAGATTACACAACCACCGAACACTGGTGAATCTCTGTTTGATGATAATGTGTGAAAACATAAGCAGCACTTCACTGGGTGCTGTGGGTGTCAAGCACCCCATGACCAACAATCTACAGTCTACACAATCCCCTAGAATACAGTTTGTTTATAAAAGAATAAAACATAGTGATATGATGCACATTATAGCATATCTTAAGAACAAAAGTATAGGCTGTTTTCCATTGCTTATCTGCTCTACAAGATGCACAACAACTTAATTGCATTTTTGTATTATTTTTTATAATTGATGACATTTAAAAAAAGTTAACCGAATATTTGTTCGTTTAACTGCACTCCTAAATATAATTACACCTTGCTATAGCACCTGGTGAACCTCTTGGTGAACATTTCCAGATATTTAGGCTAATTATTTTGTTGTATTGTAAACAGCGTGTTTTTGAAGCTGTATTGTATTTGTCAAAACTACAGCAGAAGTCTTTAGAACAAGTCTTGAAATTATCTGTGGAGCTCCTATTTTATATCTAATTCAAAATAAACTTGATTCATAACTGTATTCACACATTGTTTTGTTTACCTTACTCATAGTTTTATATCGTGTTGTCGTGTTTTGTATTGTATTGTATACAGGAAGATCTTTGTAAACAAAGGGACTAACTTACAGACTTTGTATTTCACAGGGAGAAAAAAAAGAAAATTCAAGATATTAAAAACAACATTAAAGAAGCGATAGAGGTAAGGATCTTAAATGACCAATTTATCAATATATTTTAAAACATTGTACTATGAACCACTTTAGCCTGATTCAAAAATGCAAAAAAGCAAGCCTACAAGCTCACAACATGTTGCATTGTGACACATTGTGAGCTTGTAGATTGCCAGTTTATTAAATCAGTATAGGCAAATGTTTGTACTGATATGCCTAAAATGAGGATGTCACCATGAAAGTTGTTTAAAGTGTGTGTGTGTGTGTGTGTGTGTGTGTGTGTGTGTGTGTGTGTGTGTGTGTGTGTGTGTGTGTGTGTGTGTGTGTGTGTGTGTGTTGTGTGTCTGTGCGTGCGTGCATGCGTGCGTCCATGCGTGCGTGTGTCCGTGCATGCATGCGTGCGTGTGTCTATGCGTATGTGTGTGTGGTGTACTTATGTAATGTAATGTAATATTCTATATATTCTATTCTCTATACAGACTGTTGTGACAGCAATGAATTCACTCACACCACCATGCAAGTTAGCCTGCCCAGCAAACCAGTCCCGAATTGATTACGTCATGAACCTAGCAATCCAGAAGGATTTTGAATTTCCATCGGTAAGTTGCTGTTACCTGGTGATATACAACTGACACTACTCTCGGCCATTCTTTTCGAGCCTAACAGAAGAAAACAGCTAGCCTGGAAACTCCACACGTCCCATGTTTTTGCAACAATCGCTTTTCTGTTCTGTCATCACTGGAGTGCCATGAAAACCGTCATAACACCATGGTATTACTGGCAGTTGCATTTCAATGGTGATATGTGCAACTAATGAAACTATGCAGTTCTTATGATTAGGGCGGCAACAGCTAATGAAACTAATCGATTTAATTGATTATTTAAAAAATTGAAAATAACAGATCTACAAGGGCAGATCTACAAGGTACAGGATCTACAAGGGTAGGACACACTATGACAAAGTATAAAATAGGGCTTAAATTGTTAGTCAGACTTATCGATTTAGTCGACTATTAAAAAAAAACAATTAGTATTTATTTTGTCTTTATTTGTCGAGTCGCTCAAATATCATGCAAAAAAAGCGAGGCTGGCGACAAAATCACAGACTGTGGTCTCTGGTGGTGTGTTTGCCGGCTGGATCAGTAATTAGCAGGTGTAAAATCCCTTTGGGATGCTGTCAATTGAATGAGGCTCTCACCTGAGAGATCCTCCATGTGGCCTATTAACACTGATTGTCTGTAATAACCCTTTAACGGGTCTGAAGGGACATGAACTCCAGCAATCTGGGAACCCATTACTCTGGAACCATGCCCGGACTTGGGGACACGTCCTCCTGAGCTCCAGCCTGTTCCACGGGCATGAGGAGCTGCAAAGAGGCCAGAAGTCTGCTGTGGCGAGGTACTGTCAGCCACTTAAAGACGTAATGAAATGAAAAAATACGGGTTTCACACGTTTAGAGCATACCCCTGGTCATACCTGTGAAAACACCATGCGAAAGCAAAAATAAATGTGTGTATTATGTCAAAAGTCCAAATTTCAATTACTTCCTTTCAAATGCAAATGTGCTTATGAATATAATACATCTTGATTTCATTCACCGTGCTCACTACTCGTTTTAAACTTAAACAGTACATTCAAATATGTATCTGAAAACATTTGAGGTGAGAAATAAGCAATGCTGAGTTCTCAGAGCAATGAGGTCCTTGAAATTAAAACGTTTGAGACCACTGTGCTACAAATGTGATACAGCTAGACCCTTCATTAGTATCACTTGTAACAAGTTGCCCAATTTCTTTCCATTTCCTATTTGGCTGTTGCTGTGTCGGTTTGATCTAATTCGACTCTTTGTTAGGCCACATGTCATTTTTATGCTTATTCCATTTTTCGTGCACATCTCTCTAGATATAACCGTTTACTTCTGCCAGTCTTAACTGAGTCCTCTCGCATCCAAACCTTTTCAGCTCAAATACCCAAAGGACGTTTCCCCCGGGAGCCAAATCCAAGTACAAAAATATGTTATGGATCTATGACTTAAGCCCTATTGCAAACATATTGAAAATACCTGATCTACAATCACACAACAGGTTGTGATCCAATGAAAATAGCAATGTTTTACTAACATTTCTAGAACATTTAAAATAAAATACAAATCATAAAATCTTTTTTGGGGAAATGTAAAACAACAACAATAATAATGGTGGAAATTTTGGAAATAAAATAAGAAGGGGATATACTATTTTCCTTTTTTGCGACCCATACAAATGGGTACACAACCCAAAACACTACAGTGCCCTGCCTAGAGCTCTCCTCAAGTCACTGTTGCATGAAGGCTTTGTCTGCTTCAGGTATTTAGTGCCCACTCGCCCTATTGTCCACACAGGCCATTATACTGTAGGCCAGTGTTGCCAGGTTTTGTGAGAGAAACAAGCAACCAGATCTATGAAAACGAGCCCAAAAGAACCAAGCCCTTCGCCCTTTAGCTTTAAACATGTACATACTGTACATGTTCAAAGCTAAAGGGCTATTTAAAATAAAATAAAAAACTTGAAGAAATTGGGGGTCCCTCGCATGAAATGTATTCAGGTGTATTCAGATATATTAATATTGGCATCCTTGACTTGAAAATTAAACACTGGTTTAAACAACATTAGCCCATTTTGGGCGGGAACCCCTTTTTGTGTTTTAAACATTATGTTATAATTTAGCTATTGAAAAATAGCAGATCTACAAGCTCATAGCGAGTGGCGCGCTTTAAAAAAAAAAAAGATTATTTTAAAATTTCGAGGTCAGGCCTAAATGGGTTAGGAAACAAGCCCAAAAAACAGCAACCCGCAACTACAAATATTTACAAGCAACTTTACAAAAAAAAAAGCCCAAAGCTGCTTATAATAAGCGGACATGGCAACTCTGCTGTAGGCCCTTCATCTGTAGGTTCACTTTCCAGAGAATAGAGTTTGTATTTGTATGTAAACGGCAGTCTCCTGATATCGTCTTTGTTGCGTCATGGCACATTTGTTATGCGGGCCTATCTCGAGCTGACCCTTCCCCCAGTCACTAGACTTCTACTAGTATTCTCTGCTGTGCAAACAAGGGAGAAGAATAAGAATAAGAATAATTTGATTGAAAGGGAGGGCTGGTATTAGTAAAGTTACATTTCATAGTTTGACTTATTCTAAGTGTGTGTGTGTGTGTGTGTGTGTGTGTGTGTGTGTGTGTGTGTGTGTGTGTGTGTGTGTGTGTGTGTGTGTGTGTGTGTGTGTGTGTGTGTGTGTGTGTGTGTGTGTGTGTGTGTAAGGATGGGATGTTTTGGGGCATTTTACAACACTGTCGAACTAAAGGTAGTAGTTATTGGTTATTTAGTTATTGCGGTATGCCAGTGGTTGGTGACTTAACCACTTAAACCTGATTTATACTTTGTCATAAGACAGTGTCACATGGCAGAATTAACTTGTGGAAATTAATTAGTAATTTAGATTGCATTTTATATAGACATAGCACTCTGTAGTGTATACTCATAGTTTTATTGTACAGATATTCTACTGTTAGACGGATGATAGGTTCTTAGCTTACTTATGATTCTTGATGACAATTGTTTATGTATTTGATGAATTACCATGTGTTGTTCTTGCTTACTGTAAATCGCTCTGGATTAAGAGCGTCTGCTGCTAAATGCCTAAATTGTAATTTGTAGAAATCAACATTTCTCGATACATTCTGGAAGATTTTCGCCCCCAAATGTCCAAAATACGAATGCCAGTTTGGAAAACTATAGCTTTCCCTTCCCTGAAGCAGCCAGCAAGTTATGTTGACTGGCAATCGAACTGCTGTCTTGATTCGTTGCACAGATTGATTCTTTGAGAGAATAGAATAGAGATAGAACAGAGAAATCTCACAGTTTCAGCCTATAAAGACTAATTTATACCATCTAGTATGGCAAAGTTGCAAGCTGGAAATCTGTTAATTGTGGCAAGTGACAATGCATCAATGATGTTTATGTCCTCCATCGCGGTCCTCCACCCATGATCCCCTTGTCGCCTGGCCGCAGGGCTGCAGTAAACCAGTTGGACTGGTTAAGTGCCACTGGGAAGGAGGCAGATTGAGAGAGAGAGAGAGAGAGAGAGAGAGAGAGAGAGAGAGAGAGAGAGAGAAAACAAGTTGTATCTCAATTCATTTCCAATCACCCTTCATTCCTTTTCTTTTTTCCTCCCTTTTTTTCCCCTTTTGTTTTTTACCAAACAGGACATTTAGAAGTATGTTTTCCTCTTCTAATATGTTCTGTTGTAAAAATGTTAACTGAATAAACTGTGGTTATGAAAAAACGGCTACGTGATTACAGTAACTTTATGTTTTTGATTCCTTATATGGAACATAAAGTGTTGACCATTTTCTGCCATGTGTTTTCTTGTGATGTGGTACCATGTTCATGGGCTTGTGGTCGGCGTTTCAGTGAAGTGTTTGAATCCATGCAGTTGTTCAAGCTGTCTGCCTTCAGCTCTCTATAGGGCAGAGCTAATACTGACTTTTATTGGACACATTTCATTGTGGGAAAGCTAAAGAGCGATACATCTTTGTCATGGGGGGGGGGGGGGGGTGTGACTATGAAAAACAGACCCCTGTTTGTTGTGTAGTCCTGCACTACCCTATTTTCCAAACCTGTGGGCCACGTCCCACTGGTGGGCCATGAGGATGCCACAAATAATTGGCAAAACACAAAGAAAAAACATATGTGTTGTTATTCTTTTGGAGGAAGTCTTGCACACCGCTTTGAAAGCTCCCAACATTATTTATTACCAAACAGCGATTTATTACCTTCGTCAGGTACCTGACGTCCTCCTTCTCTTTTAGTTTATCGCTTTTGCTCGAGCACCCGTTACATTTTCTTGGATGTGCGTGCACCTCCTGGCCACTATTGTTTTCTTTAAAACTTATAAGGAGTAACCGAAAACAAGACTTGTGATTTGTCGGCAGACAAATGTGTTGGGAAAAAAAAGAAAGAAAAAAAACATAAATAAACCAAAATTTCTCTTGCCACTGTGTATTTTGATAAACATCACATCATCCCATGATCCCATCGGTGACTAACATCCATCATCACATACTGTATATAATGTTTGACAAGTACGCTAAACGTTTCTACAATTGTGTCATTACAGTCATTTAACGTTTAACGTCATTTAACGTTTCACATTCATTACAGTCGACTCACAGCATGGCACGCCTGGTCCTTTTGAGTGAGAGTTAAAGTTTCTTTATTTTGCCGCAAAGATATTGATTTTATGTTGGTAGCCCTATGGCTAACAATGGACTGTTTGTGCCTAATTGTTCAATGAGGCCAAGTAAAGACCATAGTGAAGCGATGGGCCAACATAGTAAAAGCGGAGCCTTGTGTCAGTACAAAGCTCTCCATTTCTCGACTGAACTCAATGAACCAGTCTGTTTCCTGCCTCTATCAGAGTTCTCTCATCTCTGTAAATAGGCCCTCATAGCCTCAAACCTAAAACCCATGGACGGGATTTTAATACTCTCCTCTTCGGCTTCTTGGACTCTTTTGCAGCCCAGGATGGAACTGAGAAATGTACTCTCACTGGCCTGGGAAAACAGGCCCATGAAAACCTGCCCCTATACTGTGTACTGCTGCTGTTGTCTTGTGTGGGGAGTCGGGACCCTCCCTAAGTTTAGTACCATGACCTGTTGTCTTGTGTGGGGAGTCGGGACCCTCCCTAAGTTTAGTACCATGACCTGTTGTCTTGTGTGGGGAGTCGGGACCCTCCCTAAGTTTAGTACCATGACCTGTTGTCTTGTGTGGGGAGTCGGGACCCTCCCTAAGTTTAGTACCATGACCTGTTGTCTTGTGTGGGGAGTCGGGACCCTCCCTAAGTTTAGTACCATGACCTGTTGTCTTGTGTGGGGAGTTGGGACCCTCCCTAAGTTTAGTACCATGACCTGTCAGTTTTGTCAGATGTGTTGTATAAATGTTAAAAACCTACAAACTTTTTTTTTTTTTAGCATTGTCTGCTGGTGTCCTGTGACCTGTGATGATTGTCGGATGAAGTAATTTGTCTTCTCTCTTTGCTCTTGTCCTCTCCTCTATCGTTGGGAAATGTATATATAATTATTTTTACGTTTGATTGGATTGATTGATTCGTTTCATTTTAACCACTTAAATCCTACAGTATACACTTCATCGACCGGAGTCCCCCAGGGGTCCGTAATTGGAGTTATTGAATTCGATTCGATTCAATTCCATTCCATTCCATTCAATTTCAATTTCGCTCTCTCTCTGCTCTCTGTTTCCAGGAGTTCTATGAACATGCAAAGATTCTGTGGCATGACGAAGGGGTCCGGTCCTGTTGGGAGAGGTCCAACGAGTATCAACTCATTGACTGTGCACAGTAGTAAGTAGGACGTTCTCTCTCTTTAACCTCTCTCTCTCTCTCTCTCTCTCTCTCTCTCTCTCTCTCAACGCACGCACGCACGCACGCACGCAGGTGTTGGGGGTGGCTTCACGTTGTCAGACCCACTGCTTTACGTCACCCTCTTCCTTACTGCTTTCACAGGTCTTACCAATTATACTAATTAAAGGCTCTGTTCCATCAGTGTAGCACAGTGGTTCTTTGGAAAATCTGTTTAACTCAATGAGCGCAGTTTTCACAGAATCCCTGAGGGAAACTTCAGAGGGAACCAGCTGCTAGATGGTTCGATATGTCTTTCGCCCCTATACCCAGGTCGGACGACTGATTTTCAAATCAGGACCGCTGTGGGCCTACCCCAGAGGCATAGATCACCATCTTTCGGGTTACACCATTTTCCTATCGAATTTAGTTGACTTCTGGTTGCGTCTTGCCAAGTGTGTGTGTGTGTGTGTGTGTGTGTGTGTGTGTGTGTGTGTGTGTGTGTGTGTGAGAGAGAGAGAGAGAGAGAGAGAGAGAGAGAGAGAGAGAGAGATAGAGAGAGAGAGAGAGAGAGAGAGAGGGCTTTGCTTGCTTCGCGGACCACTTGGGGATCCGTGGCGTGGACTACCTGCCTCAAAATACATGCATCGGACATGCAGCATGCAGGTTTTGAGGTTAGGTTTAGGCATAATTTCTGTGATGTTAAAGGTGTTAAGGCTTTTTGGGCATTTTATTTTGAAGTTTCAGCCTCAGACAGCAGGATCTTAGTTTCTGAACCAATCAGAGTGATGTATCCATCCAGGCTATGGGTCGTATAGGTCCGTCTCATGCACACACATGCACAGTGGTTTGTTTACAAAGTGACAGAGAGTCGGCGGCAAAGCCAGGGGATTTTTTTCTAACCTGTACACAACCTATATACATATTTTAGCGTGATGATTAAGTTTAAAACAAGTAATACACTGTCTGGATGTCATCTGTAATGAGATTAAAAATGGAGTATTTCTGTAATCAGTAGCAGCTGTGTTTGGACGGACGCGCAGCAATGGGAATCAAATGGTTGAGCTTCATTTGTATTGGCTTTTATCGATGTGTATCTCTACACGTCATCACGCGGCACGTTTTCGCTTTAAGGAAGTAATTACATTTTTATGGACAGGTATTCCTCTGATTGGCTGGACTGTAATGGCTGCATGTGGTCTGTGACTGTCATTTTTTGGGGCCCTTAACAACTTTTCAATAGGTGTGCACTGTGTATCTATCTAATACATCTGGCTACTGTGAGACTATTCAATAATAATAATAATAGTAGAAATAATAGTCATCACTCCTTTGTGGTATTTGTCACTGAGTAGCATATCGCCGCTGTCGGCTGGAAACCTTTTATGTTAAAAAACATTTATTTATTTTTTATTTTAAAAACATTTTGAACGAGTGTAAATAGACAAACGAACTACAAGCTCACAACGCCTCGCACCGGCAGTTGCGGTATTATTACAAAACATACATTACCCACATCAGCCCTATATACATTTCGGCCATTTGAAAATAGCCGATCTAGAAGCTCACAATGCGTCGCATGGTGACGCATTGTAGATCTGTTATTTTAAAATAATTTCTATACATTAGAAAACTTGAAATGGGACATTTTGCATAGTGAGTACTTTCTACTTTTGGTACTTTAAGTACATTTTGATGCCAATACTTTTGTACTTTTACTCAAGTACATTTTTAATTCAGAACTTTTACTAGTAGTTTTACTTAAGTAAAAACAAGAAATGATGACATATTTGTCAGGTGAAACAAGCGCTCCGTTGTGCATCTGTCCCCCCTTTCTTTTTTTTTCTTTTTTCCTAACATTTCCTTTTTTTGTAACGTGTATGTTTCTCTGTCATGACCTCACGGCCGTTGTTTTTGTTCGTTTGCAACGTTCTTTTGTTGGTTAAATCACTGTGTTTTGCTATGGCTTTCCTGCTCTACAGTTAGCTCATAACATTAGCCGCTGTCAGCCGCTCCGCTCCGCGTTGCAGTGACTTCCGCGGTGCGCGTGTCATAGCTTAGGAGGCAGCCAATCATGACTAGGTCGTTACTACACGATTGGCTACACGAGTGGTTCAGACTCCCATTGGCTTTAGGCAGTATGGGGTCAGACTCTCATTGGCTTAGGGCAGGGGTTCTCAACCCGTGAGTCGCGACCCCTCGGGGGGTCGCCAAAATTATTTTGGGGGGGTCCCCAAATTATTATTATTATTATTATTATTATTATTATTATTATTAATTTTTTTGCAACTGAATGGCTGGAAAATGGAAATGAAGAGTTTACATATAGTACACATAGTACATGCATACACCTTCCCTAATGATTATATCTGGTTTCAGTATTTATTTATGGTGTATTGTCTCTATTATTAAGGTTATTGTAGCAGTCAATTTATATTGGGGGTCGGGAGTGGGCGGGGCGGAGATCCCGAGACATTGCCAAAGCATTTCCGGGGGTCCCCGGCCAAAAAACGTTGAGAACCCCTGACTTAGGGGGCAGTCAATCATGACTAGGTCGCTAATAAAAACGGGCCTGTTGTATGTCAGGTTTCACCTGATGATTTAATACTTTTTCCACCACTGCCATTCAGCTATGAACGCCTCACAAGGTGCCACTGAGCGCTGTGCTGGCTTGATAATGTCATTGTGTTTGTTCTACTTAGAACAACCACATTAGTGGTAAAGCTGCACAGATAAGAGAGAGGTCGACTTTGTATATTGCCCTGCCGCAACTCATTGTTTTTTTTGTAATCAGTCGACAGTTGTCAC
>NC_136790.1:12949988-12952488 GCF_951216825.1 Electrona antarctica
GACAGACAGACAGACAGACAGACAGACAGACAGACAGACAGACAGACAGACAGACAGACAGAATGAGTGGGCTTCCCTGCATTGCAGTTAACAGTGTATGTCAGCCTCCTCTCCTCTCCTCTCCTCTCCTCTCCTCTCCTCTCCTCTCCTCTCCTCTCCTCTCCTCTCCTCTCCTCTCCTCTCCCACACCCCAGCCAGCAGCAGCTAGCTCCAGTGTTATGGATCAGGAGCTGGGGCTGGGTGGGCAGGCCGGAAGTGCTCCCCTCCCCCCACTGTGTGCTTATGTAAACGGAGAAGCAGAGAAAGAGAGAGGGGGGAGCTATTTTTAAACCAGGCCCGAGCTGCAGAAGGAGAAAGAATGAACGCGAGTGTGTTGGGGGGAGACAGACAGACAGACAGACAGACAGACAGACAGACAGACAGACAGACAGACAGACAGACAGACAGACAGACAGACAGACAGACAGACAGACAGACAGACAGACAACTTTTAGCATGAAAGTTGTTAGCTTTAAATGAAAATGTCATCATGAAAGTCACCCCCCCCCCCTCCCCCGGTTTGCCCTCCTCCCTCCATCCTCTCCACCCCCTTTCACCTCCTGTGATAAGGAATGAAAAGAGCATATTGAAATGGGGCGATATGCTTATATGGTTGTGTGTTGGGAGAGCCCGACCAATATACGTCGCCTGGCCGATACATCATCGGATATCGGCAGTTTGAAGCCAATTTGCGTCCCGATTTTTAAGCACTTTCAACCTGCACTGCAGTCCTGGGTTTACTTTAGAGTTTAGAGCAAGTTATTATAGGCAGATGTTCAAAAAAAATAAAAAATGTTTGGATAGGGCTTAAATTCTCACATAAAAATAATGTTCAGTTTTAATTGTCAATAGTGTTCCTTGCTTGCTTGTTCATTGTATATTTAATTTACTACTACTTTACTTTCACACATACAATTGTTGTTTCTGTCAAAAAGGTTATTTGTATGTCTAAAAGGGAAGTTTCTCGAATGCAAACTTTAATCTAATCTAAATTGATTAGAACATTTTCCACTTTTTGTGTTGTTTGCAATGTCGTTTTTGTCTCCTTGCCTGTGCATGAATGTGTGTGTATTTATATGCATGACTATGCTTTTTTTTTTAGGCATGTGTGTTTTTTATGTGTGGCCATATCAAGGAAACTGTAATTGTAGTCTAGTCCAGTGGTCCAACTCTAGTCCCCCTAAGGATTCCCCAGGGGGTCCCTAGCTAAATGTGTTAAAGATGGGGTGCCATAGTTTTGTATTTTGTTCTGTTTTGTATGTGTCTATAGAGTTAACATTACTCTAATAGACCCCCAGGTGTCGTTATAATGTCTTTCCTGAGTATATTTGGTTTCTTCCTGAAAGCTGAAAGCCTTTGAGTCAAAAGGCCCAATCGAAATACACCGCTTTAGTGACACATCTTGCAAATAGTTTCCAATGGTTATGAACTACTGGTCTAGTCACAGGGCCGGATTAACACCTCTGAGGACCCCTGGGCACTGAAGCTCGAAGGGCCCCCCTTCACACGTGCGCAACATTTTTGCTGTTTTGGGGCAGTTTTATGCCGTTATATTGGCCTATTTCCGGTCGCCTACCCCCCCCAGAGTGACAGCCAATCTAGCGCATTGTTGCTGCTTTACACACATTTGCACTTTTCAGCTGCCCTTCTCACCAACAATAAAACACTAATCTTTTTAGACACCATTTATTTCATTCGGATTAGCAGGGAAATTTTCTGTGGAGCTAAAAAAAAGAAAAGAAAAAAATTTTTTTTTCTTTTTTTTTTTAGGGGCCCCTGGTGCCCAAGGGCCCCTGGGCACGTGCCCAAAGTGCCCATATGGTAGATCCGGCCCTGTCTAGTCAGATAAATAATAGGTTCAAACAGCAGAACTGTGGCCTGTAATAGCTAGGAGTTGGAGGTGAAGGATTGTGTTTTGTCTCAGAAGACAAGGCCTGTTTCCATTACAAGAACTAAAAGTGAACACCGCCGTGTTCGGGTTCTGGACTTGTTTTCAACATAGGGTTCTCAGAACCTCATTTGGGCCCTACTCAGGAGGTGGTACTTAGCCTACTGACCCTGTGTTTTGAGCACCTATTCTAAAATGTTTCTAGAATAGACAATCTCCAAGCTCACAACACCTTGAAATCAGGCGGCAAGGAAGCTACACTGGGCATGAAAACCATTTGGCAGACTAGGCAATTGCCAAAAGAAATTCAAGTATTGAAATATACTGTGTATATTTGTGTATTCTTCTATAGAACCCAAAATATTGAAAGAAACTCTTGAATTTGTACATTTGTTAAAGGACCACTTCACCACTTTTCAACTTCTCTTCCTATAATATTGGTCCTAACTAATGTTCATGATAAAATACCACCATTTTTTCCTACTCAGTCTGTGTCTCATAGGAAGGCTGTGGGCAGTTCAGAAACCCGTCCACCAGTGACATCATCGATGGTGAATCCAAGCTAATAGAAAA
>NC_136790.1:12957488-13129988 GCF_951216825.1 Electrona antarctica
ATTTGCAATACATTGATAGTATATTTTAAGCATAATTGCAATATACTCTATATATTTATTTAGTACTTGATATGTATTGTTAATGCACTATAAATGTAATGATAGTATACTTTAATATACTTAATGACACCAGCAAAAGTGTACTGTGCTGTACTTTATTTGTAATTAAATTGTATTTTTTTTCGGGGGGGAAAGTACATTAAAATATATTTAAAATATGTTTAAATATATCTTTAGTGCAACTTTAGTGCAACTAAGTACAACTTAAATTTTTTGAAAATAATACATTTATATAATAAATGTACTATACTACTTAAGTATATTTATTTTTCACCTGGGCAGGCTGCATCATCTCTCCTTATTCTCCTATGCATCTCTTTGTAATTTTCCTATAATCAGCAGAAGTGAGTGCCTGCCACTTTCCTGTCCATTGTGTTTATATAATTGTATAGTCAAAGAAGTTATTTGTGCCAGGCGTGCGTCGTGCGCGATTCCATTTGCTCATTCAGTTCATCACCCCATAGCAGCAAATGGGGTTTAATGATGTCTAAATCCGAACTTTCCTTTTCGCTTCATACCGTTCCGTAGAGACGGCCTACACGCACGATATATATATATATATACCAAATGAAAGCCCTAATGAGCAAGATTTGAGCGAGTTGTGACTCAATGAAAAGACGAGTATTCTTGGCTCTGTGCGTGTGGAGAAAAAAAATGAACGGCACAGGGGGGGGGGGGGGGGGATGCAGCGGCAGCGGCTGCGGCTATGAAGCAATATAGCACTTACGGTTAAAGGATCTATTAAAGGGATCTCTGACTGTCGAAGTGAGAGGTTGTGTTTCTGAGCTTCTGAGCTCTTAGTGGCAGCGGTGGCCGAACGGATTCCGGAGCGGTCTTGATACCGGAAGGTCGCCAGTTCGAATCAGCGGTCCGACACGTTAAAATTACCACCGATGAAGTGCCCTTGAGCAAGGCATTGAACCACTACCATGAAATGTTCTATAAGCAGGGCCTGGCTGGAAACAAGTTATTGAGCTTAGCCCAGATACCCTGGGTAAATATAATAACTTTGCTTTTTGCTTTGCTTCTTGGATTCCTGGAATACTTTTTAAAGACTTTTGTGAAATAAAACACTTTTCACAAAGACCAAAAAGGATCTACCAAGGACAACAAGGACAACAAGGAATAAAACAACTTTTTACCACTCAACAAAACATTTGGAGTTAAAACCTGCTCCTTACCAGAAAAGACACACAAAGAACTTGAGTAAGTACGCCTGCAGTTTGGAGATACAGTGCAGAACTCTAGAGACATCGAAGTGTAGTAAGACTGTTGTAAGACTGTAGTAAAATAGAATACTGTAGAAATCGTAGTAAACTGCATGGGAACAGTTTAAACATTTAAACACATATACTAGTAGTAGTAGCAGTAGCAGTAGTAGTAGCAGTAGTAGTAGCAGTAGTAGCATAACAAAGGAAAGTACCGGGGGAGGAGTGTTAGACAGGGGCCAGGTAGATAGGTGTGAAGCTAGGTGAGCTAGGTGTGAGCCTGAACAATGGAAACCATGGCAACTGACCCATTAGCTACAGCACACACACCCACAACACCAATATCAATTGAATATCCAGCGACAGCAAAGTCCAAAAAAGAAAAAGATATTTACAAGTATGAACTTATCACAAATAACATAGAGACACTTTATGCAGACCTTGACACAAAGAAGGTTGTAACAAACCTAATCTTTTTCACACATAGACCTCAGGCATGGATTGAAGCCACACAAGAGCACTACACAGAGATAAAAAAGGGACCGCTGACTGAGGGATGTAGCCTTAAAATGCACTCAGAGGAAGGAAACACCACTGTAAGCATTTTCAACTCTGGAAGAGTAACAATCCAGGGGAATAGAACACCCATAGAGAATGACTTCACCAAAATCAGGGAGATGGCACAAGAAAAGTGCACTCCAAACATAGACACAACAACACATACAGCCACAGTAGAGAGTCCACCCCCACCAATCAGTGCCACAAAAGGTCACACCATAGAGCCAAACCTGCTTACCAAGTTGGCTGAACAATTCCATAGCTTAGAGTATAGGCAAGAACAGACAGCTCCCAGGGCCAGTGCCACAAAAGAACAGGAAGAGAGTGAGCTTAAAGTAAAGGTGAAAAGGCTCCAAGACAGTGAGTTGAAGCTCAGACAGGAGTTGGTACAGCTAAGGGAACATATGGGAAAGGAGCTAGAAAAGCTAAGAGAAAGACAGGAAAAGGAAATAGCAGAGACTAAGTATGAGAAAAGACACAGAACAGCTAAGGAGAATGACAGAAAAGGAAACAGGGCAACTCAGGAGAGAGATAGAAAGGCTTGAAAGGGAAGCAAGACCAACCAGCAATCAGCAGGGAGGGTTAGACATAGCAGATAACCTTGACCAATCAGCTATACCCCAAAGCCAAGTACTCTTCCAAGAGATCGTTCAAGAAGAGGACCCACCCCAACCCACCCCCACTGCTACACCTCCAGAAAACCGCCAGCAAAAAACCCCAGAAATTGTACTCCTGACTGACTCAAATGGGAAATACATCTATGCAAGAAAGCTCTTCCCAAAGCACAGAGTTGAACACATCAGATGTCGGAACACAGCACGTGCAATGGAGCTGTTGACAAGGGACCGGCTGGGCTCCCCCAGCCACATAATAATCCACACCGGCACAAACGACATATGGGTACAGGAAGACCACGAGATGGTTACGTCTACCAAGGGAATGATAGAGAAAGCCACCTCAACATTTCCCAACGCAGAAGTAGTCATCTCGGCACTGCTACACAGAGGCGACATCGAATACGACTACATCAATGCAATCAACGCACAGACTTCCAGAATCTGTGCAAGGAAGAGTAAGGTCCACTTCGCAGAACACCCAACCCTGCACAAGGGAAGCCTACACGACCAGGTACACATCCGCAAGGCTGAAATTCCAACTTTTGCAAAGAGCCTGAAGGACATCGCACTCTACCGCGACTATCCTACAGACACAACACCCTACAAACGCAACCATCGTGGACAACATCCTACACCCAGAGGACACCGCACTGCACACAGAGGACGCTCTATTAGACACCACCCCTATACACCTAGCAGACTCTCTCCTAGACACCCCTCCGCTCCACCCAGACCTTATACCACACAACAGGGTGGACCACCCACACCCCTGATGTCTATCCTCACTGCTCCACCCAGACCTCATGCCACATACAGCTCACCCACACCACTGATGTCCATCCCATACACTCTTGCATCAGCCTCACCACCGCCCACTCTCCCCCTCCCTCTCCTGATGTCTATCCTCACTGCTCCACCCAGACCTCATGCCACATACAGCTCACCCACACCACTGATGTCCATCCCATACACTCTTGCATCAGCCTCACCACCGCCCACTCTCCCCATCCCTCTCCAAACATACACATACGCACAGGCGGTGACCAGAGCCATCCCCAGCACACACAGCATCGAGCAGATGTTCAGGGAATTCTACACAGCATGGGCCCAGGGCAGAACCCCTGAAATGTAACAACAATGTGAACAATGGAGTACAAATCACTCACTATATCATCCTGGAATATACAAGGTTTGAGGTCGACTGCCCTTGGCATCAAGAGCAGAACCCCAGACTTTGCCAAAGAGATTGCAAACATAGACATCATTGTCCTACAAGAGACATGGCACAGAGGGGACGACCCCACTGGCTGTCCTACTGGCTACAGAGAACTTGTGGTACCATCTACAAAGCTGGCAGGAGTCACCCAGGGAAGGGACTCTGGAGGTATGCTAATATGGTACAAATCAGAACTAATCCACTCCATTAAGCTAGTCAAAACTGGAACTTCTTCCATCTGGCTAGAAATAAACAAGGAACTTACCACAACCGAAAAGAATGTCTACCTGTGTGCCACCTACATCCCCCCAATTGAATCCCCTTACTTTACAGAAGACTTTTTCCCCACACTAGAAGAGGATATCAGCCGTTTCCAGGCACACGGTCACATTGTAATTTGTGGAGACCTAAATGCCAGAACAGGACAAGGGCCTGACACCCTCAACACACAGGGAAACAAACACTTACCAGGAGGGGGAAACATCAGCTCCCCAACATGTCCCCCGAGATACAATCACGACAAAACAACAAACAAACATGGGTCACAACTGCTACAGCTCTGTCGCTCACTGGGTCTGTACATCGTTAACGGTAGACTCCGAGGGGACTCCTTCGGTAGATATACATACAGCTCATCCCTGGGAAACAGCACGGTAGATTACTTTATCACTGACATAAACCTGGCATCTCTCAGAGCTTTCACAGTGTAGTGTCCAGCCACTTGTATTGCATAGGGTACCAGGATGTTAGAGACAGGTGGGTCATATGTGATTACGTGGTGGTGATTACATGCAACGTGACTTGGATTTGATTCATTGAAGTGAACGAGTAAAGACTACAAGGCAGCCCTGTGTCCGGTGTGTGTTAATACTTAAATGTGAATATACGACACTACACACAGTCAGCCCGCAAACACCCCTGTCAGACCACAACAGAACCACAGCCTATTTAAACAGATCAACACACAGACACAAAGAACAAACGCCAAACAAACTACATACTATAAGAAAACGTTACAAATGGAATGAACATAGCGCAGAAGCTTTCCAAAATGCTATTAGGCAAAAACAAGTCCAATCACAACTGGATCATTTCCTAGAAAAAACCTTTGAAGAAAACAGTGAAAGTGTAAACAGGGCAGTAGAAGGCCTCAATCATATATTTGAACTAACAGCCTCACTAGCAAACCTAAAAGTATCAAACAGGAAAGCCAGAAAAAATGTTGAGAATGACAAATGTCTCAGGAAAAAATTAAAAAATTAAGGAAACTATCAAACCAAAAACACAGAGACCCAGACAACCACAACACACGTTTCCAATATGGGGAAACACTGAAACAATACAAGAATACAGTAAGAGAAAAAAGAGATCAACATGTTAGAAACCAACTGCAAGATATTGAGGATTCCATACAGACAAACAGCTTCTGGGAAAACTGGAACAGACTTAATAAGCTAAAACAGGACGAACTACCCATCCAAAATGGAGATATATGGGTGAACCATTTTTCTAGCCTCTTTGGCCCAATCGAGAAGAACAAAGAGCAAAAACAAATAAAAGATAAACTACAAAACCTAGAGTCAGCCATAAAAGACTACCAGAATCCACTAGATTCCCAAATCAACCTAAAAGAACTACAAGACAAAATAAAAACACTTAAAACCAAGAAGGCCTGTGGGGCAGACGGTATTCTAAATGAAATGATAAAATTCACAGACCTCAACTTCCAACTGGCCATACTAAAACTCCTAAATATCGTGCTCAGCTCTGGGATCTTCCCCAGCACATGGAACCAAGGGCTGATAACGCCACTCCACAAAAGTGGAGACAAACATGACCCAAATAACTACCGCGGGATCTGTGTAAACAGCAACCTTGGAAAGATCCTCTGCATGATCCTCAACCACAGAATTCTAAACTTCCTCACAGAAAGCAATGTCCTGAGCAAATCACAAATTGGCTTTCTACCAAAATATCTTAGACTTTTTTTTTTGAATTTTACACTCTAAACACCCTAATTGACAACCAAATAAACAAAAACAAAAGCAAATTATTCTCATGCTTTGTCGACTTCAAAAAAGCATTCGATTCAATTTGGCATGAGGGTCTGATGTACAAACTGTTGGAAAGTGGCATTTGGGGGGAAACCTATGACATCATAAAATCAATGTACACTAACAACAAATGCGCAGTTAAAATAGGCGAAAAGCACACAGACCTTTTCCCCCAAAGCCGAGGAGTTAGACAGGGATGCAGCCTGAGTCCAACACTCTTCAACATATATATCAACGAATTAGCTAAAACGTTTGAACAGTCTACAGCTCCAGGCATCCCCTTGGCAAACACAGAAATCAAATGCTTACTTTTCGCAGATGACCTGCTGCTGCTGTCTCCAACCAAGGAAGGACTACAGCAGCAACTTGATCTCCTACACAAATTCTCCCAGACATGGGCCCTGACAGTGAACCTAACTAAGACTAAAATCATGATATTTCAAAAAAGATCCAGCCGCCAAAACCATCAATTTTTCCTAAATACAATCCCACTAGAACAAACAAAAAACTATACCTACCTTGGCCTAAACATCAGCAGCACAGGGAACTACAACCAAGCTGTAAAGGACCTGAGAGACAAGGCAAGAAGGGCATTCTATGCTATCAAAAGAAACATCAAAATAGACATCCCAATAAAAACCTGGCTTAAAATACTGGACTCTGTGATAGAACCAATTTCCCTCTATGGTTGTGAGATCTGGGGACCATTAGCAAACCATGACCTTGAAAAATGGGATTAACACCAAACCGAGACCCTACACACAAATCCATTCTCCGTACCCAACGAAAAACACCAAATAATGCATGCAGGGCAGAATTAGGACGATACCCACTCATAATCAAAATAAAAAAGAGAGCACTTAAGTTCTACAACCACCTAAAAGAAAGCGACCTAGACGCACTCCATAACAAGGCACTCACACACAGCGAAACTCTAGAGAGATGCCCCCTCAGCCAGCTGGCCCTGGAACTCCGGGCACAAACACAAACAGAGCCACGAGATAGAAAACCCATTGGACTAAACCAAATTATAAAACAGCAAAAGGAAAACTACCTGACACATTGGAAAGAAGCGACACAAAAGCAGAGTAAACTAGAATGCTATCTGGCCCTAAACAGAGAATACGCAGTGGCAGAATACCTGAGCACCATGACCGACCCAAAACAAAGAAAAATCCTAACTAGGTACAGACTCAGTGAGCACAGTCTTGCTATCGAGAAAGGCCGTCATAGGCAGACCTGTATCCCGAGAGAAGACAGACTATGCACCCACTGCACACAAAATGAAGTGGAAACCACACTTCCTAACCATCTGTCCATTGTACCAAGACATCAGAGACACATACTTCCCACAGATTACAACCACACACACAGAGATTTTGAAAACATGACCAATGACAAAAAACTCCCATATCTGCTGGGCGAAGTACAACAATGTGCAAACACAGCAGCAAGATTTGTGAGTTGCTGTGATAGGAGAAGGATATCAAACGGAACACAACCACCCTAAAGACTAATCATTGTGTATATTCCTGCACTATACCTGCATCCAGTGACCTTGGTACAATATAGAAATTGATCTATTGAAGATTCTGACGTTCAAATGTACATATTTTTTAGGGTAACGGAGGTAACCAAAGACAGGTAGCCAAAATACCAACTTTAGTGGGGGAACACCCTTTCCCCACTCCTAAAACCCCAAATAGTGGCTTTAGAGAGATGAGACAAAAATGGAGCCCTTGGTCTGATGTAACCCGTATCTGTTTGTCTAGTTCACCCCTGTGAACATGCAGGCGCACGTAGGCGTATACTTTTACTAAAATAAAGTAAAAGTATACAGTGCCGTAATGAAAAAGTACAGTATTGAACATTGTATTGAGTAAATGGACAAAGGTATTGGCATCCAAATATACTTTAATCGTTTACCCGCCAGGAACATAGGAATATTAACACGTAGAATCTTGTAGCCTGCCACAAACGGAAAAGCCGTTTTAACAGCGATGTATTCATTAATGCATGTTTTAATACGATCGTATCGAAATCTACCGTCCGTTAGCTTTGTTATGCTTCTGACACAATGGGCGCGGCCATTTTGAAAATGCGCGCGCATCCACTAACATTGCCGGCTCTGTTTTCAGACGGCTTTATCTCACAGAAGCGACATTGCAGAGGACGCTTTGTCCCAGACAAGCGTTTTCAACGGCCTGTAGCAGGCGCTGTGATACTCGCGGTCCACTTTTTCCACCACCGACCGAGAGAACGAGCACCAGCTTCGTCAACACACACGGAATGGTTTCATAGTAAAATGCGATACGGATATTTGGCTCTTCAAAGTAAGTGTCACGCGTGATTAAACCATGGCAATACGCAATCGAGGGATTAATTAATGGCGGCAGGCTACCAAAAGCAAAAGTACTCATTATGCATGATGTCAGTACCGGTATATATATAAGGCTGAAGTGGTTAATGTATGTTTTGTAATAAAATCGTAGCTAGTAACTAAAGTTTTCAAATAATTGTAGTGGAGTAAAAGTACAATATTTGCCTATTTATTGGAAATCCTCAAATTTGTCCTCACGTACAGTACATTGGTTTATGTTACACCACTGCACGTAAAAGGCAACAAATCGTACTGGTTGTCTGTGCACAGACACGTCATTACAAGGTATGTTTTTTAGGTGGGATTGTAAACATGGTGGAAATGTGGAAATCACAGGTATTATTTATAGGGGAAGTGGGGGGGTGCATTCTGTCTGGTCCCTGTGTCCTGCACACTTTGGCTTTGCCACACATTGTGTGTGGTTTCTCAACACTGTTTTCTTCACCGTGTGCGTACATTTCTTTCTGTCTGTCTGTCTGTCTGTCTGTCTGTCTGTCTGTCTGTCTGTCTGTCTGTCTGTCTGTCTGTCTGTCTCTCTCTCTCTCTCTCTCTCTCTCTCTCTCTGCCTCTCGCTGCCTCTCTCCCCAACTCCCTCCCTCTATCATTCTATCATTCTTTCTGTCTTTCTCTCTCTCTCTCTCTCTCTCTCTCTCTCTCTCTCTGTCTGTCTATCCCTCTCTCTGGCCCCACTCCACAGTCACACAAGATTTGGAGCTGATTGTCTATTTATAGCGCCTGTGGTTCTGTCGCCATGACAACCAAGCTGGAGGCCAGGGCGCCAGGGATCTATTTTTGGAGCACAGAGCTGTAATGTCACACACACAGCCTTCTCTCTCTTTTCTTTCCTCTTCTCCCTCCCTCGCTCCCACTCTCTGCTGTGTGTGTGTGTGTGTGTGTGTGTGTGTGTGTGTGTGTGTGTGTGTGTGTGTGTGTGTGTGTGTGTGTGTGTGTGTGTGTGTGTGTGTGTGTGTGTGTGTGTACTGTACTGTGTGTAGTATTACTATACTTGTGAAGACGAAATGTCCCCACAAGTATAATAGAATTAGAGAGATAGACATTATGAGAGGACGATTGTCCTGGTCCTGTTTGGTTTCTGTTTTATGGTTAAAAACAGTTTAAAGATAGATTTACAATTAGGAAAAGATGTTGGGGTTTAGTGTTACTTCCATTTAGAGGTCAGCTTTAGGTGCTAGGGGTAGACTTTTCCCTGTTTAATCCTTAGTTGTGCGGCATTGAAAATAGCCGATCTACAAGTGAGCTTGTAGATCTGCTATTTCTCAGCTATTGCTCGGCAGTTTTTCCAGCCATTTTCAATGCTGTCCTAAAATTGTCTTCACAAGACTGTGCGTGCGTGCGTGCGTGCGGCTATATGTACCCAAAAGTATAATTGAATGTGAGAAATAGACTGAGGACAATTTCTTCCTGGTCCTCAAAAGTGAAACGATTGGTTTGTGAAAAACAGAAAGAAAGAAAGAAAGAAAAAAGAAGAAAGAAGGGGAAAAAAAGGGTTAAAATTAGAAAACAAATCTGGCTGGTGTTAGAGGAGAGGATTAGACATGTAGAGGCTATAGGTTTAGGGCAGGGGTGGGTGGGCAACTTGACGATGGAGAGGGCCACTATATTTCCACACTCACTCCAGAGGGCCACATTGTATATTAATTTACTGTCGTAGCAAGAATAGCTGATCTACAAGCTCGAAGCTTTTGAGCTTGTTGATCAGCTATTTTTGCTAAATTTGAATTGAAATCCTGAATATTTTTTGCCATTTTTTATTTGGAATCAGGCATTGCATTTGGAATCCTGAAAAGTTACACTTTTATTTAATTTCAAATGCATTTAGTTATAGTTATGTTAACTTTATGAATTAAATATAAATACATTGGACATAAAAAAGACAATAACATTTTAATACTAGTAATTAGCAGAAATCATTAATATATTAATGTTCGAATATTAACCTGCGGGCCTCATTAAGTGATGGTGAGGGCCGCATGTGGCCCCCGGGCCGCCAGTTGCCCGGTTTAGGGTTTGGGGTTAGAGGTGTCTGGTATAGTTGCATGTCTGTGTGTTGTGCACTTAATATAGCTATTTTCAGCTTCAGGGTTTTAGGGTTAAAATAGATGGCATTCATAAAATTGTTAAAATGTTGATGTCCTCACAAGTATAGTGTGTGCGTGTGTGCGCGTGCGCGCGTGCGTGCGTGTGTGTGTTTGATTAAGGATAGGCTGGTGAGGTTTGGTTTTGGTAGGCTTGCAAAGTGCAACTGTTAGCACACACAACGTTAGCACACTTGTGTAATGTTGTGTCTCCCTCTGTTATGTATTTTTGTTTGTCACTGATGTTTTATGTGTGGCTGCAGCTGGGGTGAATTAAAGCCCAAGACAAATTTCCCTTGTTGACAATAAAGTTTACCTTGACCTTGACACAAATAACTTATAACTCAGTGGAATGGCTTTATTTGCCAAGCTATATGCAAAAATAATAATAAGATAAGTGATTTGTTATCGCACCGTGTTGTGAGACAGTTCCATACGTTACAGTGTATATTTTTCAGTCAAGTGAAAAACAAAAGTGTTTAGTTTTTCCACGGCTTGCCTTCGGTTTCACATTGACACTGACATTTAACCACATGAACCCAGGCTTCCCTATTCTGGGCATGTCGTAGTAGGTAAACATTGGGAGAAAAGAACACAATGCATCGCAATGACACACATTGTGAGCATGTTGTTGATCAGCTATTTCCACTGATCTCATGTAGAGTGGAAAAAAGGAGGGTAGCAAGGATAGAACCCTGCGGGTAAGCTTGTAGATCTGCTATTTTTCAATAGCTAAAGTATAACATAATGCTTAGTTAAAACACCAAAAGGGGTTCCCGTCCAGAATGGGTTGAGTATTGCGATGAACAATAATACAAGTTTGTTTATTTTTATATATTTATTGAAATTTGTATTCAGTCCAATATGTTCACGTTGTCACAGGTCTGGGTGTAGAATTGTATAGATAAATCTCACACCCACAGTTAGAAGTGTTTTTGTTTTAATTGAGATAGTGAGTAATGTACAGATATACCTGTAGATACTCTGTTGTTGAATGCCTCTCATTTGACATGCCAGTTTACTCACTTTACTACTTCCAAATTAGTATAATTCCTGACACCATGATGAAGGCATGCAATACTACAAAAAAGATAGTCCTCTTATATTTCACAGGACAAAAACATTATTACATAAAACAGAAAGAAGATCCCTTTTGTTGGCTTGTCTATACTTTTTGTATAAAATACCGTGGGACAGGTCTTTGTAGTGTATGTGCATAATGCCAAATGTATCTTCTTTAAATGTATCTTTTTGACTTTAGACATATTTAAGCATATTGTTTAAAATAACGCACGCCATCCAGTGCTCTTTTTTTAAGAGCTGTCACTGCTAAACTGAACAGTGAAATGAATTTCTCGTTGGAAAACCTTGGTTGACAAAAATGGATCGAGGCAGATGTGGAATATTTTGTCAGACTCTGGGACATTATTTAACGCCATAATCCTGTCCGCCAACTCATTCTCTGTGTGCGCAGTGCACAGCCCAGTCACGCAGGCACAGGCCAAAGACCTCCAGATGTTGTGTGTGTGTGTGTGTGTGTGTGTGTGTGTGTGTGTGTGTGTGTGTGTGTGTGTGTGTGTGTGTGTGTGTGTGTGTGTGTGTGTGTGTGTGTCACCCTGGCTGCTATTTACATGTGGAAAAAAATAATTTCCTTTTGTTTGTTATTGCATTTAATTCAATGTAAATCACTTTAATTTCTGGATCAACAATACTTAGCACTTTTTTTGTATAACTTTAAATATGTCACGTCTCTGGGCGGAGTATTCCATTTGTGGAATTAGTGATTGTGGTTGTAAAATTATTTATACAGTAATGGCAGTGTAGCTTAAATACCAGCCTCAGCCTGTGTTAAAGGGATAGTTCAGATTTTTTGAACTTAAGTTGTATGAAATACTTGCCATTAATATAGTGGTTGCAACTGTATTACTTGATTGCCCGAGTCCTGTGGTGGGAGTTCTGCTCTGGTTTTGGTCAATATTAAGTAGTTCCGGTCATTTTGTGGGGGGCACTGGGGCCACACAGTAAAAGTAAATTAATCCACAAAACGAACGTAATTGGTATTGTTGACCTATTTCTAAAATATTAGCGCGACTTTCGTTCAACTTTGACCCCTCTATCACATGGAACTATTTTTTGGGCGTAGTGATATGGACACAAAAAACATAGTTCTGTGTGATAGAGGGGTAAAAAAATAACGAAAGTTGCACTAATATTTTAGAAATAGGTCAACAATACAAATTACGTTAGTTTTGTGGATTAATTTACTTTTACTGCGTGGCCCCCAGTGCCCCCCACAAAATGACCGGAACTACTTGATATTTCACCAAAACCAGAGCAGAACTCCCACCATGGGACTCGGGCAATCAATTAATACAGTTGCAACCACTATATTAATGGCAAGTATTTCATACAACTTAAGTTCAAAAAATCTGAACTATCCCTTTAAATTAAAGTTGTATTCCCATCTAAATAATGAGGTCAGTTATGCATTGAAGAGAATAGAATTGCAGAAGTCCCCGTTAACCGTGTTCTGCCTGGCATCTGGGCTGAGTCAACATTTTGTTCTTAAGCCTGATTTATACTTATAGTTTGCGTGCCGAAAATAGCCGATCAACAAACTCGAGTTTGTAGATGAGCGAATTTCGGTCCACGATACGATTTGTTGGATACAGTGGGCACCTCAATGTTAAAATGTGATGTTTTTAAAATGTCAAAAAATAGAATAAATGTATGCTTTGGAAAAAGGTTGGAAATAATGTAAAGTAATAAAGTATATTAATGTGATTTGATTTTGAACATGCACGATACATCATTATCAGACCTAAATTTGCAGGTTTTGTAGCAGAATTTGGCCCCTCATTTATAAAATAAATATAACATAAAATATAAAATAAAAAGGTGCCCAGAAAGGTTTCCGGTTAGCCGATGTGTTGAGTTTAAATCTGGCTTTAGACCAGTTCAGAGTAGCCTAATCCTAGTGTTGCTGAAGGTAAATACTATCTCACAATCTGGGTAATCCGCCCTAATACTGCGTCTTTAACAGGATGAATGCATTATGAGAGCATTATCAGCTTTGTTGGGCAATGCGCCGTTTGTCGACGCGACGCCGCAGCCTCTGCATGTCCTCTCATGTCTCATGTGTTTTTTATGGCCGGTGGGGATACGTTTTTATCCCTGCTTCTGGTCAGACTGAAATAAATATGTGTATTTTACCGTTGGGAAACTTTCGGATACATTTGATATTTATGTTTGATAATGTATAAGGAGGAACTCCTTATATGGTCAGCACACTCTATAGTAGGGAGGATTATCCAGAAAAAAAGAAAAAATAAGTGATATTTGAATTAAGTCAAATCACTGAATATACCTTTAATACAGCATCACAATCATTTTAACCACTTTAATCATATTTTATACTTTGGTTAATCTAACACTTCTTTCTTCTCGTTGGGGGTCCGTGGCACAAAATGTATTTGAGATGCAGGGGTCAAATACATCAGGGGTTCTCAACGTTTTTGGCCGGGGACCCCCGGAAATGCTTTGGCAATGTCTCGGGACCCCCGCCCCGCCCCCTCCCGACCCCCAATATAAATTGACTGCTACAATAACCTTAAACCATTTTGGGCGGGAACCCCTTTTGGTGTTTTAAGCATTGTTATAATTTAGCTATTGAAAAATAGCAGATCTACAAGCTCATAGCGCGCCACCGAGTGGCGCGCTACGAGCTTGTAGGTCTGCTATTTTTGAAAAAAAGTGAAAATAAAATTTAAAAATAAATCTTTTTTTTTTTTTTTATATATATATAATTTGGGGACCCCCTAGAATAATTTGGCGACCCCCCGAGGGGTCGCGACCCACGGGTTGAGAACCCCTGAAATACATATCACTTTGGGGGTCCTTGAAAGTTTGAGAACCACTGACAATAAACAAAAAAGTTTTTTTGTAGTAGTCTTTATTTTTGGAAATGGAAAAGTGTGGAGAGCGTAGCCTGAATTTGTTTTGAATGAAAAAAATGGCCTTATCCCTCTCTAAAATTAGCCTAGATTGATTACATAGAACTGTCTTCTTTGGTTGGAAAGGACAGTTGATTTAGACAACGGAACATTTTATGTCAAACAAATCACAGGAGCGTGTGTATATTTGCCTGGTATTGTGTCTGGGTGCGTTTGTGTGTGTGTGCTGCTCATCCCTGTCTATTTTAATTCCTCCAGTGTTTAAAATCATCTCTGTCGGGCAGAAACCTCATATCTCCATTATTTCAACTATTCCGTAAATTAATTCCACATTTCAAAAAAAGAGTGTCACACAAAAATATTGAAAATAGCAGATCTACACAAGTTTGTAGATCAGATATTTTCATCATTAAAAAATGTTAAAGCATTAATAAAAACATGGACATAAAAGGTTTCCGCCCGACAGCAACGATGTAATATGGATACATCTTTTTTTATCAGCTCTTGTAAATACTAGGCTATTTCCATTCGTCAGACAAGTGTGCTGTATGTATTTACAGGGGCTATGTCAGCCTGTCTGCCACCCCAGAATAACCCTAGCTGTGACACACACACACACACACACACACACACACACACACACACACACACACACACACACACACACACACACACACACACACACACACACACACACACACACACACACACACACACACACACACACACACACAGCTCCAGACCATCTCTGTTTCTGGGGCAGCCACTATTATTTAGTTCAACTTACTAGGCAAGAGTTATTATTGGCAATGCTCCTATTAATAGGGGAGAACTGCTAAAAATTGAGCCGCGTGTTTGTGCTGGGTCTGTCGGCACACCACCCAGACCAGAGCCATAGATAAACACAGGTTTGGCTGTCGACAGTGGTCAGTGGTTGCCATGTTAGCTCCACTGCCTGGTTCCTTATTAGCTCTATGGCCCTGAATGTTGTGATTCCGGGTTGTTTAATCATGTTTTTTTATGGGCGTAGTTCAGATTAGGGATGCAACAGTTAATCTATATACATATATTTATATTCATATCTATTTTAATTGATTATCAATCAACACATTTCAAACACGTATGAGCTTGTAGATTTAAGTTTTTAAATTTTTTTAAAGCACCGTTGTGCGATGAAGTATAAACTATGGTTTAAGTAGTTCATTTAGTCTTGGATATATATATATATATAGGCCTACGGTAGTGAAAATAACAAATCTACAAGATTGGCTATCCATCTTGTAAATCTGTTATTTTCACGATGTTTTGAAAAAGCATGTAAAAAAAATGGCAGAACGTTTCTGAAAATGTACTTCTTAAATTGCAGGCTAGTTTTGAATATTTTAGTATATACTTATTAGTATATTGTCTCTGTCAGGTGGAAACGTCATACTGTTTGTCCAAAATTGTCACTTTTCAGGATTCAAATTCAAACACAGCAAAAACAGCAGTTCTACAATGCATTTTGAACTTGCAGGTAGATCTGCCACTTTTGATACTTTTACGTTTTGTGAGACGCTGTAGTATGATCAAGTAGGGCGTTAATATACGAAAAAAACACAAAAAGTTATAATGAATAATGGAAATAAGAGGTTTCTGACTGACAGCGACAATATACTTTGTAACAGCAGAGCGGGTGGTGGAAAGTAACTGTACATTCACTGAAGTACTGTACTTATGTACAATTTTGAGCTATTTGTAGTTTATTCAGTGTTTCCAATTTCCAATACTTTGACTTCTACTCCACTACATCTCGGGTCCAAGGGCTCCATTTTTGTCTCATCTCTCTAAAGCCACTATTTGGGGTTTTAGGAGTGGGGAAAGGGTGTTCCCCCACTAAAGTTGGTATTTTGGTTACCTGTCTAAATCCCTTAAACACCTCCGTTACCCGTTATATTATGCATAGGTGTGGTTTGGGCGTTTTGTTTCTCCACACGCACAGACCCAAGAACACTCGTCTTTTCATTGAGTCACGAAAAAGGAAAGTTCGGAAAGTTCGGATTTAGACATCATTAAACCCCATTTGCTGCTATGGGGTGATGAACTGAATGAGCAAATGGAATCGCGCACAAATAACTTCTTACAATTATATAAACACAATGGAAGTGACAGGCACTCACTTCTGCTGATTATAGGAAAATTACAAAGAGATGCATAGGAGAATAAGGAGAGATGACGCAGACTGCCCTGCACTCCGCGGACATCTCCATTGAGGCGCGGTGCGCCGCTCTTTACCAAACTTTGTCTCTCTTAAATTCTCCCATTGCATTCTCTGGTTCTTTTTCTTTCCTGCCTGACTGACGGACTCTGTCTGTACATGTGCTATTTTCACCATTATTACAGAAGTATTTCTTACTCATTTGATGAAATGACAGCTAAATCGATAGAATAATTGCTTGCTTTGTCTCTCTTAAAGACTCCCATTGCATTCTCTGGTTCTTTTTCTTTCCTGCCTGACTGACGGACTCTGTCTGTCTGTCTGTCTGTCTGTCTTGTACATGTGCTATGCTATTTTCACCATTATTACAGAAGTATTTCTTACTCATTTGATGAAATGATTTTTTTTACTTAGGAATAATCGATAGAATAATTCCTAAGTAAAAAATAATTGATAGTTGCAGCCCAATGTCCTCCGTCAGTCCATCTGTCCGGCCCAGCATTGTGTTCCTTTCAGGCCTCTTTTCCACCAGAACAAATAGAACCAGTTCCGTTCTAGATTCTTGGTGCTTTCATGGAACCGGCCACAAACTGGCTTGTGTTTCCACCAGTTTTAAGCACCAGTTTTAGGCGCCCGCCTGTGGAACAGGAGTCCCCAATTGCCCCTCATTCGATTGGCCAGCAATGTGTTGAATATGATCGGTCGAACTGTCCATTTCACGGAGGAAATTCAATCGATAATGATTATTTTCTTTTTTTAATGGTGATTTTTACTTGCCTTTGCCATTGTTTATATCACACCTGCATCTCCCAACCTGTAGAATAGTGACACGTCCACTTTGGTTCCCAGTTCAGCGCAAGAAAAATATTTTTGGTTTCAGTTCCGAACCAAATTTTTGGTTTGTGAACAATTCATTTGTCAGTGAAAACACTCTGAACTGGTTCAAAATGTGGCGGGAAAAAAAACACCGAACCGGTTCAACCCCGGTGGAAAAGGGGACTCAGTGTGTTTGTGTGTGTGTGTGTGTTTCCCTCAGTGTGTGTGTGTGTGTGTGACCTGCAGCCCTCTTGTCACATTTCACCCCAGCCCGCTACATTCCCAGTCCTCTCTCTGAGGGCCTTACATACTCTCAGTGGTGGAGAAGTACCGGTACTCACAGAGTTGTTACTCGAGTAAAAGTAGCCATACCACAGTGTAGAAAACTCTGTTAAGAATAAAACTGCAAACTAACTTGTAACTAACTGATATTTTCAAATAAGTGTAGCGGAGTAAAAACTACATTATTTGGGTTGTAGTGGAGTAGAAGTATATCACTCAAGTAAAGTAAAAGTACAACATAGTACAGTACTTGAGCAAATGTACTTAGTTACTTTACACCACTGCATACCGTTTCCCCCACCACCAACCACTAGCCAGCATCCTGCTTCTCCATTGGCTAGAAGGACAGGCAGACGACCACTAGCCAGCATCCTGCTTCTCCATTGGATAGAAGGACAGGCAGACAACCACTAGCCAGCATCCTGCTTCTCCATTGGATAGAAGGACAGGCAGACGACCACTAGCCAGCATCCTGCTTCTCCATTGGATAGAAGGACAGGCAGACGACCACTAGCCAGCATCCTGCTTCTCCATTGGATAGAAGGACAGGCAGACGACCACTAGCCAGCATCCTGCTTCTCCATTGGATAGAAGGACAGGCAGACAACCACTAGCCAGCATCCTGCTTCTCCATTGGATAGAAGGACAGGTAGACAACCACTAGCCAGCATCCTGCTTCTCCATTGGATAGAAGGACAGCCAGACACAGACAGACTAAGGTGACCAGACGTCCAGGTTTGGACGGGATTGTCCCGATTTCAAGCTGTGTGTCCCGATGAGTCCTGACAAATATCTAAAAATAATAATAATATGTCGCAGTTTTAATAATAGTTGTTTTCATCGGTTGCATAGATGTTTATCATGTTCTGTTCATGTGCTCAAACATCAGAAAACATCAACAATGCAATCTGCATTGCATGTCTTAATTCAACGCTGATGTGTCAATTGATTGATTGATTGATTGAATGAATAGTTTATTAGACAGAATGTACCAGTAAGACGCCTACGGGCGAGGTCGCGTGCACTGTAGTGGCCATATATGGAGCGTATCTTGAGTGTACAGGGTGTGATGAGGTCAGATCAAGATATGGAAGGTCAGAACAGGTCAGCTCCATATACTGTATGGAGATCTAAGGGTGGCAGCGGGGGCAGTGTATTGAATATACAGGGTTTGATGAGGGCCCAGATAGGGCCGGGCCTTATTGAGAACTCTAGTTTTCGCCGGCTGTCGGGCGCGGCTGCACAAATAACTTTGGGGCGGGCCCGTCTAGAGTTTAAATGGACAGGTATCAGTCAAAAGGGAGACATTGAAGAGGAAGGATGGATGGGGAACGATCAACATATGGAATGTCAGAACAGGTTCTGACATATATGCATTCCCATATATGGGTTTAATATTGATCACAGTCAGGGATCTCCATATATGGGCATAACAGGGATTGTATTAGGCCGGGTATCAGCTGGGAATGCCTATTGTCTATGCCTATTTACACGTGATGTCACGATGATGTCACGATGACCTGGGGGTTTGCCTGGGGGGGGATTTGAGTTAGGTGACGTGTCAGAAAGTGACGGGATTGTGGGTTAGGTGTCAAGAACGCAAGGTTTCATAGTTATCTGCGACCTCCGGTCGCAATAAACAGCGCCAGAGTACAGTACAGTCAAACACTCAGTCCAAAATGGATAGCACCAAGAAAAGTCCTTGCGGGCTTGTTTCCATTTAGGCCTATATGCCTAATCAGTCATCCCTCGTTTTCCTGTAGCTTTTCGCCTATAAGGAAAAGCCCCAAATAGGCATACATTTTTAATATCTTTTACATTATTTGTTTATAATAGATTTACTGTTGCACCCCTTTTTAACCCATTCTGGGCGGGAACCCCTTTTGGTGTTAGCATTATGTTATGCTTTAGCTATTTTTGAAAAATGAACGACTGACATAGAAATATAGCTTTTTCAGAAAGGTGTCAGGATGTAGAAGACATTTTTAGAATCTGATCTCAGGTCAAGATGGGTTAAAAGTAATTAGCCAGTAGAGTGCTAATGCTATCCATACTGTGCAGTAGTAGCGCTGCTACAGTACAGTGCAGTGCATGCAGGGCGGGGAGACTTGCCTGCCACGGTAACTAACCAGATAATCACCTAATTCCTCTGGGTGGCCTGACTTTAGCTCATTCCGTTCTACCCAGTGCCAGAGCGGAGCCACTCCCGTTGTTTTCACATCATGTGGCCTTTTTTTATTTGATCTGAAAGGACCGCAAAGACACAGCCTGGATGTTCAACCACATGAACTCTACTAGCCGCCCTATTTTTGGCCATGTCATAATATAGGCCGGTGGTTCTCAACCTGTGGGGCCGGCGGCTCCACTGGTGCTATGGGCCGTGACGATGTTGCAAAATGGGCCCTCAAATAATTGCAAGAAAAATGCTAATGTAACATTAATATACTAAAGAAATGAATGTAACCTTTGTGGTGTGTTTTCTTTTAAAGAAATTAATGTAAAAAAGAAAACCTTCGTGGTATGTTTTCTTTTAAAACCTCATTGTGATAAAACGTAAGGAACTTATAAAACTTAAGGAACTCATAAAGCGTATGAGACCACTTAACACGGCAGTGAAAAGAAGTGCTCAGATGGGTGGGCCGCGAAAGCTTGAACCTTTTTCCAGTGGGCCATGATCCAGAAAGGATTTGGAACAACCGCTGTAATAGGCAAGCATTCTGCAAAAATAGGCAAACGCTCTGCAAAAATAGCAGATCAGAGGGACTAAATGAGGGGGGCCAAGTGTGGACCCCTGGGGGACCCCGGGCAATGAAGTATATAAGGTTTAAGTGGTTAAAGATGTTTAAACCTACGTATGCTCATAATTGTGCGCGCGTGGGTGTGTGTGTGTGTGTGTGTGTGTGTGTGTGTGTGTGTGTGTGTGTGTGTGTGTGTGTGTGTGTGGCGCTATGGTGTGAGGCAAGGCCTTTACAGTCTATGGGCAAGGCCCTTGAAAAAGAGAGAAGCAAGCACTCAGACAAGTAGTTCACAGTATACATGGTTCTGGTACAAATAGACTATAGAAAGGAATACCAGCACTCACTTTTGATCCTTTTAGGATTCTTGTTTATTACAAGTTCACCACCAGCAGCAGCAGCAGAACATGCGGATGTTTCGGCCCACAGGCCTAATTCAGCGTCAATCATGAGGCAAGGCCTGTCGCACACTATCCTGTGGCAAGTTGCCCTGACCGATGACTGTAGGCCCTGCACGCGCGCACACGCGCACACGCACACACACACACACACACACACACACACACACAAAAGTCATTGCTATAAAAAAGTCACTCAATAACAATTCACCTCAGTGGCTTCTACTCACTTGTATAACATGAACAGTCCATAGCAGTGGTTCCCAAACAGTGGGTCGGGACCCATTGTTTGGGTCGCGGCCCCATTTTTATAGTAAAGTAAAGTGTCTGTCTTTAAAAGTAAAGTAAATATCCCTTTTATTTTTCGGTAAAAAAAAAAATCGTATTTAAAAGAAATGTCATAAATATCATAAAAATATCATAAATAAAATGTGCTTGTAAAAAGTTACAGATTGGAGAGGCTCCAGGCCTTTGGGAGAGAACCTCTTTAAACTAATATACATTATCAGATTGAAAAACGAAATTCAACCAATTATGAGAGAGAATTGGATGAACAAGTGATGTTGGAAGTGATTAAACAAAAAAAATGAGCGAGGGGGGGGGGGGGTAATAACTGAACCCTGTTACTAAACAAAAACTATAGAAATGATTCCTCTCAGTAGCCTATAGACTTCATCATACTGTACAAGGGTGTCACACAAAAGTGTAGTGAAAATAGCAGATCTACAAGCTCACAACACGTCTCAGTTTTAAAATGTTTTTTAAACAATAATAAAAGAGGACCGGTTTAGGATATACAAGGTTTCCACCCGACATATTATAACTGGACCTAAATGGACCACTTTCAGGCTAAAACAAACACTCCCGGAGTTTACTGTGAAATGTTGAGTTCCACGGCTCATTGTATGAGAAATAATAATAAGCATATACAGCGGCCAGCTGCTCTTATTATGGGAAAGGTACATTTAAAATCAATTATAAATGCATAAATCCCCCACACCACACCGTGAATGTAGGTCAGTGCATTGCCAAAACGTATACACATTCAGTAGCCTACTGACTAAGGTATGTGGTCCGTCAATCTGACTGTAGTATAACAAACGCACAGACACACGCGCGCACATGCACATGCACACGCCACACACACACACACACACACACACACACACACACACACACACACACACACACACACACACACACACACACACACACACACACACACACACACACACCTCCTCCTCCTCCTCCTGTGTAAGTACTATACTACAGCGGTTCCATTGACTGGCTCTTCCAGTTCGTCTGACAGGGCAGAAGGCTGCTGGTGACTCAGAGCACCATCTCTCCAATCAGCACTCTCAATTAAAACACACGCCCTCTGCTGGTGGATGTATTGTGTGCGTGCTCAAGAAATGTACATGACATTCTGTCCTCACCCAAGTAATACATGAGTGAAGCAGGGAACATCTCTGTTAAAACCCATTTTGGGCGGGAACCCCTTTTGGTGTTAGCATTATGCTTTAGCTATTGAAAAATAGCAGATCTACAAGCTCATAGCGCGCCACTCGGTGCTATTTTTGAAAAATCGAAGAACGACTGACATAGAAACATATCTTTTTCAGAAAACTGTCAGGATGTATAAGACATTTTTAGAATCTGATCTCAGGTCAAAATGGGTTAAGCCTACAGGGGGAGTTCAGTTTCAGCCTCATCCAGCTCTAGACGTTCATAAGGAACGAACGAATTGAATGAATGAATCTGGTCTGCATCATGCCTTTGTGATATTCGTCACATGCATATTCGCCGCTCAGTGGCCTTGTGGTTAGAGTGTCCGCCCTGGGACTGGGACGTCGGGGGTTTGATTCCCCGGTCGGGTCATATCAAAGACTATGAAAATGGGACCCAGTGCCTCCCTGCTTGGCACTCAGCATCAAGGTCCCTGCGACATACTAGCGTACTAGTCCTGGATGTACTTGTACATCAAGCTGCCTCACGCTACAAAAACAGAGATTGTCTGCAAGTGTAGACTATGCTAAGCGAGCATTGGCACATAAACCAGAGTGGCATGCCCGATTATTTTCAATACATTTTTGGAACATATTGACGATTACAAATCGATGCACATATCTCCGATATACACTATTTGTTTTGTTAAATTCTATCTATATATATATTGTGTCGTCGTGTCTCAGAGGCCTAACTTATTTCTCTCTTCCTTCTGCAGCTTCTTAGACAGGATCGATGTGGTCAAGCTGAATGACTACACACCCACAGATCAGGTACCGTTTGACTTGTTTTTACAACACACATTCTAGTCTCCAGATACACACATATATGTACTTTAGCACATATATATGTACACATATATGTATATGTACACATATGTGACTACATTTCTTTTCATATCATATGAAAGCAGGGAATCATAGCTTCAAATTGACATATTGGTTGTACAGTTTGACCCACCAGTTTTGGAGATATGGCTTATAGAGTAAAACAGCGAGTTGAGAAAACAGGCTTGAAAGGTTCACTTCTGTGGACTCTAACATTACACCTAGCTACATGTTTAAGCATTTATTTCATATTTACATGTCGATTTCAGCTCTGACACTTATTTCAGACATGCTCTAGTATGTGAAGAGTCTGCCTTCACATACTAGTATGTGTTACTCATTACTATTAACTCATTTTTGGAAATAAATACAAAAAAATACATTTTCTCCTCTGGTGAAAAGCTGGAATTTGCGCGATGGCAGTCTCTCAGTCAAATCTGGTCACATATGTACATTCTAGTCTCCAGATATACACTACACACATATACATACTTTAGCATGTGTGTGGAAGCACCTTACTGTACACACCACTGGTTGTCAACGTGCGGTCCGGTGACCCTCGGGGAGGTCTTGGGACGGGATTCCAGGGGTTCCCTGACAAATTATTGATAGTTAGGAACCAAATGGACCTTTACGGTTCCGTACAATTGAAACCAAATGGACCCCGCAAACAGTTAAACTAACATATATATCTAGATAACTAGATATTATCTAACACAACCTACATTGTGCATGTGCTGAGTAATGTTTGATGCCTTACAGGAATGTCATAGGTCATTGCATGGTTCAACGCAAATCAACGCTTGTCGGGCAGAAACGTCGTATCAACTTTTAATGTTGTTTCATAAATTAATTCTGTACTTAGTCAAACAAGAGTGTCAAAAGTAGTGAAAATAGCAAATCTACAAGCTCACAACATTTCACTATGTAAAAAAGGAACGGTTTTGTACATACATACAACCTGTACAGGTTTTCCACATGACATTGACAAAATGCTCATTTGTGACCAGATTTGACTGAGAGACTGCCAACGCGCAAATTCCAGCTTTTCACCAGAGGAGAAAAAGTTTTTGTTGTTGTTTTTTTTGCAAAAATGAGTTAATAGCACAGGCATACTCTTCACATACTAGAGCATGTCTGAAATAAGTGTCAGAGCTGAAATCGACATGTAAATATGAAATAAATGCTTAAACATGTAGCTAGGTGTAATGTTAGAGTCCACAGAAGTGAACCTTTCAAGCCTGTTTTCTCAACTCGCTGTACTTGACATAACCAATATGTAAATTTGAAGCTATGATTCCCTGCTTTCATATGATATGAAAAAACGAAAATTCTAAAAAATCCAATGGCAGTCCCTCAGTCAAATTTAGTCACATTTGATTCAAGTGGATTTCCTTCCCTTCCCTGCCTTGAATCCCTTATCATGTATCACTCTCTTCCATCCCTCCCTCCCTTCTCCTCCCTCCTTTTCAATCTCTCCCGGTCCTCCTACTCTCTGCTGTCTCGTCCATCTGTAATCCTCTCCCTCCTTTCTGTTTCTTCTCTCCGTCTGACGTTCTCTCTCTCTTCTTGTCTTCTCAGGACCTGTTGAGATGCAGAGTGCTGACGTCTGGGATCTTCGAGACGAGATTTCAAATAGACAAAGTCAATTTCCAGTGAGTTGTTGTTGTTGTTGTTTGTCCATTGCTGTTATGGTCATAGGTCAGCCCTGGACACCTCAGAGAAGATGAGCAGAGATATCTCCTGTTATGGTCATAGGTCAGCCCTGGACACCTCAGAGAAGACGAGCAGAGATATCTCCTGTTATGGTCATAGGTCAGCCCTGGACACCTCAGAGAAGACGAGCAGAGATATCTCCTGCGTTTTTATATTAGTTGTTCAGGGATATCAGCATTATTACACGGGGTCTGAAGAAGCAGTAGTGTGAAGAGAGGGGCGCCTCACTCCTTTAAGCAAACTTTAACCCATTTAGGCCTGACGTCGAAATTTAAAAAAAAACCTTCTAAATCCTCCAGTTTTCTGAAATAAATATTTTCACGATTTTTCAAAAATAGCAGACCTACAAGCTCGTAGCGCGCCACTCGGTGGCGCGCTATGAGCTTGTAGATCTGCTATTTTTCAATAGCTAAATTATAACATAATGTTTAAAACACCAAAAGGGGTTCTTGCCCAAAATGGGTTAAAAGTGCATAGACTTGGCTGCCACACGACATCACGTTTAGTGCTCTAAACAAACATTGAAAAAGTCCATAGACTTGGCTGCCATATGGCCTCATCATCTATATTCTATGATGTCAGTCGTCTACTCTATACACTGACACCACGGCGCGTAAACAGCGCCTCAAACTGTGACTCCGCCCACAAACGGGGGAAGTTGTGATTTTCGCTTGTTCACTGCAATGCAATTTGCGGCATTTTCAAAACAATATTGAGCAGAGTAGCGATTATCAAACGTATTTGCAATGCCATACGTTGAAAGATCTGTTGCCCGTGGACAAGGCACGCTACCTTCGCAAGTTAGATAGCATCGGCATAGATGTTTGTCCGTATGTGATTAAGGATTGGACCAAGTTGCATTGGCAGCCATAGAAAATTCCGGGGTAAATTCTTACCCCGGATGTGACGTTTTTGGGAGTTCCTGTCTAGCGTGGTGTCAGTGTATGACGTATATGACATATAACTCCACATTTGGTCAAGGTTTCAGCCTGATCACAGCCCCTTTGACTTCCATTATCTATCTGTAAACGCACCACGTCTACTGTGTACGTGTGTACGTAAGTCTGTAATCCACTCGAAAACCCCGAAAACCGTTCATCCCACCAACTTCGAATTCGACACACGCGTTCCACACCCTCACAGGGAGTGCAGTGCCCGGTGTCGTCGAGTCCGTCGGATAGCCGGTTGTCCAGAACCAGCACAAAACCTCTGTCCGGGCTCTGGACCTGATCACCCCTTATATATCTCCATATATGGAGCTGGCCTGTTCTGACATCACAATGTTGTTCTGACCATATTTGGGCATGCCTGACAAAGAACTCCATCTATGGGCATAAAAGGGACACAGCCACAATAACTGGGTGGGGCATTCATTTCCAACTCTCATCGTTCCAAGTAGGCCAGTGCCCAACGGGCACTGCTCTAGTAACATTTAAGTTAAAGGACCACTTCACCACTTTTCAACATCTCTTCATATAATTGGTCCTCACTAATGTTCATGATAAAACACGACAATTTTGTTCTACTCAGTCTGTGTCTCATAGGAGGGCTGTGGGCAGTTCAGATACACGTCCACCAGTGACATCATTGTTAGGCAGATTTTTTTAAACGTCCACCAGTGACATCATCGTTAGGCAGATTTTTTTTTAAACAAGATTTGTTTTAAAATATATTAAGATTTGTATTATCGTGAGACCGATGGCTTCCATTATCGCATTGCAACTTTTCAGGAAAAGAAAGCCTGCAGTTTCTATTAGCATGGATTCCCCATTGATGATGTCACTGGTGGACGGGTTTCTGAACTGCCCCACAGCCCTCCTATGAGACACAGACTGAGTAGAAAAAAATTGTGGTATTTTATCATGAACATTAGTGAGGACCAATTATAGGAAGAGTTGAAAAGCGGTGAAGTGGTCCTTTAAAGAATTTTGGTGCATATCCGTCCAGCGGTTTGGTTTGACACAAGATACACAGATGCACAGACCTTTCTAGAGACGGCTCGCCACTGAGTAGCCACGCAGTAAAAAAGTATGACTTTTTGATATAGAAAACATGTAGCATTCCTGCAAAATAATACGTAATCAGTCCCACGTGTGTTCATTACAGATGTGTTCCATCTACATCTCAGGCAGAGATAAGATGATGGCGTTCTGAATCATGGCCAGTGTATCTTACGCCACTAAGAGCATAATAAGCCTGATTTAGACTGGGAAACAGCTTATCTTCAAACTCAATGTGTCACGTTGCCACAACGTGATCTTGTAGATAATAAGCAATGTACGAAATACGAAGACTTTAAATTAGAAATAACCTTTTCCTTTGCCTGACTGTATTCTTATAACTTTTGTCTAAATACAGTATGTTTGACGTTGGCGGTCAGAGGGATGAGCGTCGGAAGTGGATCCAGTGCTTTAACGGTATGGAGCGCTAAACCTACGATATGCTAGTTCACTGTCCTGATGTTTTAACGGTATGGAGTGCTAAACCTACGATATGCTAGTTCACTGTCCTGATGTTTTAACGGTATGGAGCGCTAAACCTACGATATGCTAGTTCACTGTCCAGTGCTTTAACGGTATGAAGCGCTAACCCTACGATATGCTAGTTCACTGTCCTGATGTTTTAACGGTATGGAGCGCTAAACCTATGCTAGTTCACTGCCCTGATGTTTTAACGGTATGGAGCGCTAAACCTATGCTAGTTCACTGCCCTGATGTTTTAACGGTATGGAGCGCTAAACCTATGCTAGTTCACTGCCCTGATGTTTTAACGGTATGGAGCGCTAAACCTATGCTAGTTCACTGCCCTGATGTTTTAACGGTATGGAGCGCTAAACCTACGATATGCTAGTTCACTGTCCAGTGCTTTAACGGTATGGAGCGCTAAACCTACGATATGCTAGTTCACTGTCCTGATGTTTTAACGGTATGGAGCGCTAAACCTACGATATGCTAGTTCACTGTCCTGATGTTTTAACGGTATGGAGCGCTAAACCTACGATATGCTAGTTCACTGTCCTGATGCTTTAACGGTATGGAGCGCTAAACCTACGATATGCTAGTTCACTGTCCTGATGTTTTAACGGTATGGAGCGCTAAACCTACGATATGCTAGTTCACTGTCCTGATGTTTTAACGGTATGGAGCGCTAAACCTACGATATGCTAGTTCACTGTCCTGATGTTTTAACGGTATGGAGCGCTAAACCTACGATATGCTAGTTCACTGTCCTGATGCTTTAACGGTATGGAGCGCTAAACCTACGATATGCTAGTTCACTGTCCTGATGTTTTAACGGTATGGAGCGCTAAACCTACGATATGCTAGTTCACTGTCCTGATGTTTTAACGGTATGGAGCGCTAAACCTACGATATGCTAGTTCACTGTCCTGATGCTTTAACGGTATGGAGCGCTAAACCTACGATATGCTAGTTCACTGTCCTGATGTTTTAACGGTATGGAGCGCTAAACCTACGATATGCTAGTTTAACGGTATGGAGCGCTAAACCTACGATATGCTAGTTTAACGGTATGGAGCGCTAAACTTACCATATGCTAGTTTAACGGTATGGAGCGCTAAACTTACCATATGCTAGTTCACTGGCCTGATGCTCTGGGCCATTTAAATAATACATACATTTAAATAAATCATGAGCAAACCAACAAGACGTATCTATTACGTTTCGTGGTAGTTTTGCAAATTGTTTGAATTGATCATGTTAGTACTATGTTAACCCATTAGAACCGGGAAAGCATTTTTAACTCAAGTATTTGCTCCTGGCCGGAAAACAAAATATTTTGAGATGGGGGGGTCCATGGCCAAATCCATATAATTTTGGGGATCATGGACATGAAAAGGTTTGAGCACCACAGATATACAGTAGATACATGCGTTTTTCAGAAAACTTATTTATAGAAGACATTTGTATTCCCATGCTTTTTTGTTCTTGCTTAATGTAAGTCGCTCTGGATTAAGAGCGTCTGCTAAATGCCTAAATTGTAATTGTAAATTGTAATTTGTAGAATGGACCTCAGGTCTTAATGAGTTGATGCTGATGTATTGTGTTCATACGTGTGTGTGTGTGTGTGTGTGTGTGTGTGTGTGTGTGTGTGTGTGCGTGCATGTGTGCGTGTGTGCACAACATAGATGTGACCGCCATCATCTTCGTGGTGGCCAGTAGCAGCTACAACATGGTGATCAGAGAAGACAATCAGACCAACAGGCTGCAGGAAGCCCTCAACCTCTTCAAGAACATCTGGAACAACAGGTGCGTTGCGCATCTTGTGCATCTTGTCTCGCCGCAGAGCGGCAGTGGCAAAAGTGTAACTTTTCTCAATTTCGCTGCTCTTAATTTTTGCTGGCTCTGCCTTCCTACCCGGTGGGGGGTAAACGCAGATCGCTTCTCTCTGTATAGACAATGCATCGAAACTTCGCCGCTTTCTCAGTCAGACAAATATTGCTGCCGATGTTAATTCGGCATAAAGTGCTTGGCCCAACAGGATCACAAACCAGTTACAAAACAAAATGTCATAATGATACCATGATAAATGAACAACAGCAACCCCATGTGGGGTTGCTGCTAATTATCTATCTCCCTGCTCTTTATGTTTAATGATGGTGTTTAATTGTAATTGTGGTAAAATGTAGCAGAGCCGAACACCAAAATAAAATATTATATGCACACTTGTATTCTCATTCTATAATAAATATTGGTTAAATCTATTTGTGAGTTATCTGACTGAACCATAGGGATATTATTATTATTATTATTATTTCACTCATTTTTCATTCATAATTTATAAGTAAGTCCTATACTCAGGAGTGGCTTTATTGTCGGTATCAGCCGGTAACACGTGGGAGTCTATCCCCGTTACAATGCGCTACACCCCTGGGAGATGGAGAGGTGGAGCGCCACTGCTACCATCAGCTCCTAGTACTTCCCGCACGACTTGCTGCACCAAGCCGTGCTACTCATTCGCTGAGTTGGCGGTGCCCAGGATCAAACCCATGAACTTGTGGTCCAGAGGCAAGAGCTCTACCGACTGAGCTACCCGGACACTAAATAATATAATTATAATTAAAATGATAATTTATAAAGTTATATTTAAATAAGTTCATTTAGAGCGTCAACCCCCTTGGCCTACGTTTATTCAAACAGGTTGCTACTGTAAACCAGTCGGGGCTCAACAACAATAGGCCTGTGGCCCATTTTGATTCAGGCAAGGTTCCAGAAACAAGGCTCTAAACCTGACCCTTTGTGTTCACCCGCAGATGGCTACGGACCATTTCGGTAATCCTCTTCCTGAATAAGCAGGACCTGCTGGCAGAGAAGGTCCTGGCAGGGAAATCTAAAATTGAGGAGTATTTCCCCGAGTTTTCACGCTACACTACACCCGACGATGGTAAGTCATTATAATGGTCGGTATACGTGATTTCCAGTTCACATCCGTTTTAGATGTTTGTGTTATCACATGTTATGACATGTCAAGTGTACTTTGGATACTTATATAAACTATTATTATTGTCATGCTTATTTTCATTGCACGAAACTGTGTGCAAATCACTGCAGCTCTTATACACACGATGATATGCTGTAAAAAACATTTTCTCCTCTTCTACAACAGCAATACCAGAGCCAGGAGAAGACCCCCGCGTCACACGGGCAAAGTACTTCATACGGGATGAGTTTCTGGTATGTGTGCACCTTTCTTTTTGAGTGGTGCAACTACTCCCTTACGGAGCTATGTGTGTGGGTGCCTGGCTGGCTGGGTATGAGCACGAATGGGTGGGTATGAGCACGGAAATAGCATGGTTGTTTTTCACCACCTGCGCAACCTAACGCACACACAAACACACGCACATATTAACTGTATATATGATGATTTTGGGTGTGCCAGTACCGGCATACAGTGACAGTACAGTACAGTAGACTAGGGTACAGTAGAGGGACCCCCACACGGTAACTGTCATTTCTCAACCGTTTCGGACGTGGGGCGGCTTGCCGGAATCGGCCTGGCCCCCTGGGCGCGTTCCTGGGGGTCTGGATGTTTTCCCGGGGACCCCCCTGGGGATTCCCCGGGGACCCCCGAGACCCCCACATGGTAACTCTCTCATTTCTCTACCGTTTCGGACGTGGGGGCGGCTCGCCGGAACCGGGCCGGCACCCTGGCTGTGGTCCTGTGGGTCTGGAACTTCCGGAGACCCCACAGGGATCCCCACACGGAGTTGCACCACTCACTTCACACGGGTGTGATTTTCTTACGCCAATTATTTCCACCCCACACACATCTGTGTTGTCACCAGTGTTGTATCCGGGAGGACAGAGAGCCTCCGTCCTACTCCTCCTGCTGAGTGTTGGGTCACCCCCAGCCTGTAGGATTATATGCTACAGTAGGCAGTAGCGTGCAGTACACCATCCTTTTCAATTAACCCATTTACCTAAAAAAAAAAACCTTCTAAATCCTCCAGTTTTCTGAAATAAATATTTTCACGATTTTTGCAAAAATAGCAGACCTACAAGCTCGTAGCGCGCCACTCGGTGGCGCTCTATGAGCTTGTAGATCTGCTATTTTTCAATAGCTAAATTATAACATAATGTTTAAAACACCAAAATGGGTTAAAGACCACGCTGATTTGTATTTGTAGATTTCCACAAAGAATATTTGAAATGATGTTTGACTGAGCCTGATTTAGACTTCATCGTATGGCTCAAACCGCAAGATAGCCTGATGAAGGTCGTATAGGCCGCAACGTTGCCGTTTCCTTAATAAAGTACTTCACTGCATTTGAAGACAGTGTGCGGTAGTCCCTTCTTTTTCAGTACGTCGCACACTCGGATGTCCTTCTCCTACGCACCTGTCGCCTGTAGGTGTGCAAAAGCCTTGCTTTTTATAAGTTGGCTATTAAAACAGCTTAAGTGCCGGGCCCATAAAGACGAGTTTACCTTAAACTCTGTCCAGCTTGCCATAGCCGTAAAGGCGAGTTTTGTTTAATCCATGTTAATCCACGATTGATTATCATCACGTTAGCATGTTGTAGCATTTTTAGCTAGCTTCAGGCCGCGACCACGTAAAAACGAAATCCTGCGATATTCGGCCCTTGATTAGAGCTTAATTTGACTTAGTTATTTTTTCTTCTCATTCAATTTTTTATTTGTTTTCTGATCAAGCAAAAACAGTTTACATTTTACAGTATACAAAATTGAACTCAAAACACTCACACGCACGCGCGCACGCACACAATTTGACTTAATAGTTATGATTAAAAAAAGCTATCGCGCTAATACACAGGCCCAAGATGACTGTTGTGAGCTGGCCAACTTTCAGTTCCGGTTCAAACTGGTGTAAACATGGTAGCTTTTGGGAGAGGTCTGGCCCCGACCTCTTCTGGTGGCCACACGGCAGAATAGCACTTAAGGCACTGCGAGCTTGTACATCTGCTATCTTTTAACATAAAAAAAAGATCTTGAAAGTGTGAGAACTACTGATTTAGAAGGTATTTGTAGAATGTGCCTTAGCTAGTTAGCTAACCCCATTAGTGTTAACCTTAAAGGGTTAACACTAGTGGGGTTGTGTGACTGTGCGCTCCACGGTGTCCACAGCTCTGCATTGGGCAGCCGCCACCCGGTGGCTCCTCTGGTCCTTCTAATGGCAGTTCGCCTGTAAACATTCTATATTTCACCCAACCAGTAAAAGCGCTTGATATCATCTCAGGCGACAAATGGACTATACTTGTATTTGCTGAATATTTAGGCCTATTCATTTCACATTGGCAACAACTAGTTTCAGGACAGTACAGTAGTCTATTACCACTAGTAATACAAAAATGATTTATACACAGTTGCATGCCTGCATCATGCATCAAATATTATATATTGTGTGTATACCGTTTTGCGTAGTAGTCTCTTGTGCTTTTTGAGGCGGGATACTGTGACTGTGTTTGTTGTTCTGTGTAGCGCAGGCTGTATGCTTCGGATTCATTATTGAATGAGTGCGTTTTGTGATGTTAATCCTGTATTAATAAATCTATCGATACTTTTTTTCATTTTCTGGGTGCGACACCGGCGAACAGCCAGAGTCCTAATCGGTCCTAACTGTACTTTGTCTCCCGTCTCGTGTCCAATGCAGAGGATCAGCACGGCCAGCGGGGATGGAAGACACTACTGTTACCCACACTTCACCTGTGCCGTCGACACGGAAAACATCCGGCGTGTCTTCAACGACTGTCGGGACATCATCCAGAGGATGCACCTACGGCAGTACGAGCTTTTGTGATGGGAAGTGGGACGGGACACTTTCTCCAACCAAGCCCCCCCTCCCACCACCACCACCACCACCCCAATGCTGTCTGCCTACACCTATGTTACCCTCATGACCAGTTAATCCATTACACCACCCAAACCCCGTCTCACCCCCCACACGTCCCCGAGCGAGCCGACAGCGAGACTCGGAGTCGTGAACCAACAACTTTAAAGATAAAATTTGCAACATCATCTACAATAACTATTAGCCATGACTGCTGCAATGTCAACGGACACACTTTGGGACCCAGGACCAGGATCAGGACTGGAGCCATTTCTACAGAATCTGCCTCTCCCTCTCCCTCTCTCTCTCATACACAAAATAATGAAAATATACAAACACAGCCACTTGCAGGTACATAAGAGCCCTTACTTCATAATGTTTCTCACACCACAGATGCAGACACACACATCATCTACTGTTTTTATGGTTCTGGAAAGCTGAATTTATACAAGTGCGTTGTTGAGACTCTGACTCCGAGATAACTTCAGGAGTCTGTGAAGTTATTGAGTTTGAGGGGGGGGGGGGGGGGGGGAGATTCATGCACAATGTGCCAGAGATGAACCCAGTGGAGAGAGATTCATGCACAATGTGCCAGAGATGAACCCAGAGGAAGGGAAGCGCGAGAACGATGGACACGCTGAAGAGGATGGAAGACGAATGTAATCAGTAACAGAGGACGGCTGTGAGCCTTTTTCCACCCTGGGGACAAACGGACGGACGTTCGGAAAGACAGACTGACTAACGGCTCCATGTGGAAGTGAGCGTGACCCCAAACACAAGACCTGTCACATGACCCAGCTCTTCAAGAAACCATCGAGGAGGGGAAAGGAGAAAAAAAAAAAAGGAAAAATAATTCGTACATAAATTCGTGCATACCAGTAAACTTCATGCAGTGCAAAAAAATAAAGAAAAGAAAAAGAAGTACGAGCTATATATATATATTTATATATGTGTGTATATAAATATGTATATATATAAATATAATATATTCCTGTTAACACAATTCAACTTTTGCGTTTGAAGTTCTCCATTTTGTGTGTCTGTGAAGACCGTGTGCGATCTGCCGCTGTGCACCATGCAAGCTCCTCCCCACGCCCCTCCCCCTTCCTGTTGTGGCCCCTCCCCCCCGCTAGAAGACATCGTGAACAGTAAACCGTCGATCATACGGCGATTTAACGAGCCTTTAATGGAACCAGGACTAAAGGTGAAAGGACAAATATGAAACAAAAGCAAGAATGAAGCGAAAGACGGGACCTTAATCGCATCGAGATGTTATGGACAGGGACGGCATTATTTAACCTGGAAACACACACACACACACACACACACACACACACACACACACACACACACACACACACACACACACACACACACACACACACACACACACACACACACACACACACACACACACACACACACACACACACACACACACACACACACACACACACACACACACACTAGCGGACCGGCTGGATAATAATTTGGGTAAAGCCGACCGATGAGTTTGACGTTTCTCTTTATTCAGAACCCAACGTAGAAACTGGAAAAAGGACATAACATACATAGGCTACATCAATATAACATTCCATAATCAAAAGGCATAATACATTTTCCATAACATCCATGAGCATATATACACATCCACAAAACTATACAATATTTAATCCATCATATCAACATGCAATATAGAAATAAATAACCCTCAGACAATACATCAACAACAATAAGACTAATTACCAATATCCCTCATACAAGATTGACCAACAATAAAAGTATTCACTTTTTCCCCCTTCCAGCTCGGTGCTAAAGTGGCTTGTGCAAAACTGTTCTGTTCCAGGGCTCGTTTGGGCCATCCGTCCTTCCTTTGCGGTCTGACCGTCCGTCCGTCCGTCCTTCCCTTCCTCAAATAAACTTCTCCATGTTTGCCATTGCCATTCCTCTCTTGTGGCAAATCTGGCAATATCTGTTCCTCTACCAGCGAGGTGGGCAAGTGACAGTTTTATGAGCTAATGCCTCCTTCTAGCCCCATACTGGGTGTCAGCACCACACAGGTGATCTTGATCTGTGTAATCAGTACCAGTTTGTGCAGGAAAGTCAAAATAAGGCCTGAGACCTGACATTTGGACAGAAAGCCTTTCAAAATAAAAGCCTTAGGGACAACACATTGTGACAATTGGAACCCTCCCATGTGGGTCCGTTACACTCCCACCAAAATCATAGTGATTTAAAAACTTGGCATAATCACAAAGATTTTTTGTCAATTTACGTGACCCCATACTCATTTAAAATTCTAAATACAATATGTAGGAAGGGGCTGTGCAGTCTGTCTCCCACCTTTCCTCCCACCTTAAATACTCCATCTCCAATGAGAACATGCTCAGCACTGACTTCCGATGAGCATTGACTGATGAGCATAGTGTCTTGGGCCTTGAACCTTCCAGCCTTGGCTGGTTTCCTTTTGGTTTGTTTGGGCAGGGATGCCCGTTCTTCGTCTGGTTGTCTTGGTTGCAGTGGCACTCCTCTAGGCCGCCGTTCCACCTCGACTGCAGCCGGGGCGTCTTCCTTGGTAGTCACCTTGTAGGCCATCGCAGCCACTGCATTAAGATCGCCCCCTCCGGCCTGTAGAGTACCAGCGCCAACTGAAACCCCTGGCACCTCGGGATCTGAGGCCAGGGCAGCTGCACCGTGCTGGGCCAGGTCTTTAGGCTTCACTCCCTCAGTCACCTCCAGCTGCCTTTTGATGCCCTTTTCTTCCTCGCCAGCCGGAGCACCCGGGCCTGGCCGTTTTTGTTGAATCTCCTCATGTTGCTCCTTCATGGCAGTCAGGGGTTTCTCCTGCTGCTCCTGCTCCTTCATGGCAGTCAGGGGTTTCTCCTGCTGCTCCTGCTCCTTCATGGCAGTCAGGGGTTTCTCCTGCTGCTCCTTCATGCCAGTCAGGGGTTTCTCCTGCTGCTCCTGCTCCTTCATGGCAGTCAGGGGTTTCTCCTGCTGCTCCTTCATGGCAGTCAGGGGTTTCTCCTGCTGCTCCTTCATGGCAGTCAGGGGTTTCTCCTGCTGCTCCTTCATGGCAGTCAGGGGTTTCTCCTGCTGCTCCTTCATGCCAGTCAGGGGTTTCTCCTGCTGCTCCTTCATGGCAGTCAGGGGTTTCTCCTGCTGCTCCTTCCGTTCAGCTTCAATCTGCTCCTTCCGTTCAGCTTCAATCTGCTCCTTCCGTTCAGCTTCCATCTGCTCCTTCCGTTCAGCTTCAATCTGCTCTGATAAACTCCTCCCCTGCCTCTTCCTGGCAAGCTCTACTGCTGCTGCCACAGATGCAGAGTGATAGCTACTCTTGGTACCAACGTGTGATGAAGTACCAAAAAGAGAGTGAAAAGGATCATGGCCAAGCAGTTCACAAAAACAATCCTGCATCCCCGTTCCAAATTCATTATCAACAATTCTTTCAAAAATAACTTCAAAAATGTCCTTCGATATAAATTTACAAGCATTTACTCTTCTTCTCACATAATCATCTGGGGTGCCATGTTTAAAGATGTCAGAGTAGAGTTTTGAAATATCCTTACACTTAACCAAAGTGTCAAGGACATGTCCTGGGTCGCTCTCAGCAATGTTGGCCTTTAACTGTGTCTTTGTGATCCATGCAATAGCCTTCCACTGGTCGTACATAGATAGAAGCCTCTTTACCTTATTCTCAACAAATTCTAGATCTGCATCTGACTCATTCACCATCATGCTAATGTTTGCCATTTTGGATTAGATTTCAAATAAAATGTAAAAACAGGCTATGGGTGTGACTGAAAATAAAGACCTTGAATATAATAACCATAAATAAATGTAACACAAAAACAAATATGGACCTCAAATCACTGTATTACAATCTCACTGTAAAACACCATAAACTTTTCATGTAAACCATTAACTGAAATTAAATTCAAGAACCCTTATATACAATATGTCCATATATGTCTCCTGACCGTGTAATGTTCTGTCATTTAGTTGTAGTGTTTGTGTTAATGTAACCAGATTCATTTGACTGTCCGATGTGTTGCAGGCCTGATGGCATAGTTTGAGCTCCAGTGTAGATGAGTGGTGAAGAGTTGCAGTCCTTGGGTAAAGTTTCTACTGTAGCGGACCGGCTGGATAATAATTTGGGTAAAGCCGACTGATGAGTTTGACGTTTCTCTTTATTCAGAACCCAACGTAGAAACTGGAAAAAGGACATAACATACATACTGTAGGCTACATCAATATAAAAATCCATAATCAAACATCCATGAGCATATACATCACAAAACTATACAATATTTAATCCATCATATCAACATGCAATATAGAAATAAATAACCCTCAGACAATACATACAACAATAAGACTAATTACCAACATCCCTCATACAAGATTGACCAACAATAAAAGTATCACCTTTTCCCCCCTTCCAGCTCGGTGCTAAAGTGGCTTGTGCAAAACTGTTCTGTTCCAGGGCTCGTTTGGGCCATCCGTCCTTCCTTTGCGGTCTGACCGTCCGTCCATCCGTCCTTCCCTTCCTCAAATAAACTTCTCCATGTTTGCCATTGCCATTCCTCTCTTGTGGCAAATCTGGCAATATCTGTTCCTCTACCAGCGAGGTGGGCAAGTGACAGTTTTATGAGCTAATGCCTCCTTCTAGCCCCATACTGGGTGTCAGCACCACACAGGTGATCTTGATCTGTGTAATCAGTACCAGTTTGTGCAGGAAACAGTCAAAATAAGGCCTGAGACCTGACATTTGGACAGAAAGCCTTTCAAAATAAAAGCGTTAGGGACAACACATTGTGGGTCCGTTACAAGCACGTACACACACGCACGCACGCACGCACGCACGCACGCACGCACGCACGCACGCACGCACGCACACACACACACACACACACACACACACACACACACACACACACACACACACACACACACACACACACACACACACACACACACACACACACACACACACACACACACACACACACACACACACACACACTCTGGCCTTCATCAACCCCCATGTTGCGCACCAAAGATAGCTGATCTACAAGCCCTGGCTTGTAGATGGTCTGTCTGTCTTTGGTGCGACTCTCATCGTGTTCCCCACTCCCCTGACTACTCCCCTCCCGGCTTTCAAAATACGTCTGTCTTTTATTATTTTAATGCTGGACTATTATTCTTGTACAGACTGTAAAATGTATTATTTTGTACAACTTTATTGAAGAAAAAAAAAAGAACTTGTAGAAGATCCCTGTGCCTTGATCACGACTGTACGTGTAAAAAAAGAAGAAAAAGAAAAAAAGAGCTAAAGAAAAAAAGAGCTAATATGTATAGCCTAAGTTATGTTTCACTGCGCTGTATGGCTATAGGCTGGTCTCTCCCACCACCTCGTCTATGCTTACTCACTCACTCCCCTCCCCGAAGTGAGGGGGAGAGGGAGACCCCTAGTGGGGGCCCAGGGGGAAGACATGATTACTTAGTTTCCATTCTCCCACACTCGTTTGTCTGTTGATTCATTTTGTTCTGCTTTATCTCTCCTCTGGTTTATATAAAGATGGGGGAGGGGGGCAATCGGACATGCCACCTTAATGCTGTGTAGTGAGATATTAAATCCTAACACAATTTAATATATATAAAATATATTTCATATTTTATATATATATGCACTGTACAGTTAAATCTGTCTCCTTTGTGAGCTCTTCCCCAGGTCTTGCGTACATTTTCAGATGGAGTGGGTGGAATCAGGGCACAAAGGAATGGGTATAATTTTCTTTCTAACTTTATCTATCTTCTTTTTATTATTATTATTATTATTTTAGATTAAACTATTTTAAAGCAGAGGGAAATAACCAATTGCAAAACAATGCTTGTTTCTACATAAACCAAATTCTTTTTTGCTTAAAAAAAAAGGAAACATGTATGTGTTCATTCCTTACTGTTGCTCCAGGCTCACACTCAGATCAGTGGTTCTTAACCCATTAAAGATGGAATGCCGTGATTCTTTCCACCCCTAAAACACGATCATCAGGTACTATGATTATACTAGGAGAAAGATTTTCTTTTTTCTTTTTTGAAAAGTGTACAGAAAGTGTTAAAATTATGTTTTTATGTGGCCACACCCATGAGTTCATTAAGTATGCCTGGTTTTCAGGTGGGATATACGTGGTGGTGATCCACCTGAACTGAAGCCGCACCCACAGCTGTTGTTGTATGATAAAGGGGGAGGGGTTATGGGAGGGGATGATATTGTGATGTCACTAACGCGGTGTATTTCGATTGGGCCTTTTTAGTCAAAGGCTTTCAGCTTTCAGGGAGAAACCAAAAATACACAGGGAAGACATATTTAAATATTCTAACCACACCTACATACATACGAAACAGAAAAAGTACAACCTGAGGCCCTGAGGCCCATTCTACAAATGCCTCCTTCAGAACCACTATAAAAAAAATATATAGCAGATGTACAAGCTCGCAGTGCGGCATGAAGTCGACTCGCTGTGAGCTTGTACATCTGCTATTTTTGAATAAATAGCAGATAAATCTAAATCTAAAATGACACAGACGCTTTTCTGGTTTGAATGGGTTTAAAAGTGGGTTCCTTACCCATTCTGGACGGGAACCCCTTTTGGTGTTCTAACTAAGCATTATGTTATACTTTAGATATTGAAAAATAGCAGATCTACAAGCTCATAGCGCGCCACCGAGTGGCGCGCTACGAGCATGTAGGTCTGCTATTTTTGAAAAATCATGAAAATGCGACACAAAGCTCTGAATATATATTCTTTCAGACGTCAAGCCTAAATGGGTTAAATTCGTTCCAAATAGACCCTTACAGGACTGCATTGTCACTTTCACTCAGAGTGTACAGAATAGATGTACACGGGTTATGGGGGTCCTTCAAATGAAACGTTTGAGAACCACTTGATGTTCACCTGAGGCTGAGGATATATCATGCCAGTGACTAGAGTCTGACGATGCCACATATTTAGGTCCAGAGAGTCGGAATGTTTTGTAAACGCACGCGCGCACGCACGGGTCGCATGCACGCACACGCACACACACACGCACACGCACACACACACACACACACACACCTTCAATACACAAAAACAATATTTAACTTACGAGTAGTAAGTAAACATGAAATACACATGAAGAACTATTACTTTTCTTTCATTGAACCGGTTTAGCCATTCACGTTGTGAGCTTGTAGATAGGCTATTTCCTATTCGTGAAAAGATCTGTACATTGCCGTACATCAGGGGTTTTCAGCTGATTTTGACCCAGGGACCACCATCCTGACCAGACTAAAGAACCATGGGGACTACCACTATTGTGTCGGGGGTGGGTCCACTTGACACAATAGTGGTGGGGGTTCATGAACCATCCCATGGCTTAACCCATTTTGACCTGAGATCAGATTCTAAAAATGTCTTCTACATCCTGACAGTTTTCTGAAAAAGCTATGTTTCTATGTCAGTGGTTCTTCGATTTTTCAAAAATAGCAGACCTACAAGCTCGTAGCGCGCCACTCGGTGGCGTGCTATGAGCTTGTAGATCTGCTATTTTTCAATAGCTAAATTATAACATAATGCTAACACCAAAAGGGGTTCCCGCCCAAAATGGGTGAATGATTCGTGTTTTTCTTCCTCGTTACTCACTAAGTAACCACAGGCTACATTCATGAGCTGGACAAAACAAATCTATAGTTTTCAAAGGGCACAACATGTTTGTTGGATACAGCCCACATTTGAATGCATCAACTATTTAAGTATTTTTCCCTGGACCAAACGGGACACCCTTAATATTATTATAGACAATAAACAAGAGTAGCGAATAAAAGTAATAAATCACAGTTGTTGTGAAGCCCACTGGATTTATATCGGCCACATGATGTCTTTAACATTAAAGTCCATAGACTTTGCTGTCTCTAAACAAACATTAAAGTCCATAGACTTTGCTGTCTCTAAACAAACATTAAAGTCCATAGACTTCACTCGCTCTAAACAGACATTGTAATATCCTCAAAGTCCACAGACGATTTACGTCACTCATAAGTGCTCCAAACAAACATTAATAATCATGTACTGTAGACGTGGCTGCCATATGACGTAATCTTCAAAAGCCATGCATTGGAGGGGCTAAAAAAAAGGAATAGATTTTTTTATTTAACAAAAAAAATAAAATATATATATGTGATTTTCTGAATGCATGGCCAGGGACCACCTGCAATACCACTGGTTGAAACTCCATAGTGGGAGGGGACTCCCATAGGGGGAGGGGACTCCATGCATCAACACATCTGACCACCTGCAATACCACTGGTTGAAACTCCATAGTGGGAGGGGTCTCCCATAGGGGGAGGGGTCTCCCATAGGGGGAGGGGACTCCATGCATCAACACATCTGACCACCTGCAATACCACTGGTTGAAACTCCATAGTGGGAGGGGTCTCCCATAGGGGGAGGGGACTCCATGCATCAACACATCTGACCACCTGCAATACCACTGGTTGAAACTCCATAGTGGGAGGGGACTCCATGCATCAACACCACTGGTTGAAACTCCATAGTGGGAGGGGACTCCATGCATCAACACCACTGGTTGAAACTCCATAGTGGGAGGGGACTCCATGCATCAACACCACTGGTTGAAACTCCATAGTGGGAGGGGACTCCATGCATCAACCAATACCACTGGTTGAAACTCCATAGTGGGAGGGGACTCCATGCATCAACACATCTGTCTGTGGAGTTAGTTAACTCCATAGTGGGAGGGGACTCCATGCATCAACACATCTGTCTGTGGAGTTAGTTAACTCCATAGTGGGAGGGGACTCCATGCATCAACACATCTGTCTGTGGAGTTAGTTAACTCCATAGTGGGAGGGGACTCCATGCATCAACACATCTGTCTGTGGAGTTAGTTAACTCCATAGGGGGAGGGGACTCCATGCATCAACACATCTGTCTGTGGAGTTAGTTAACTCCATAGTGGGAGGGGACTCCATGCATCAACACATCTGTCTGTGGAGTTAGTTAACTTCATAGGGGGAGGGGACTCCATGCATCAACACATCTGTCTGTGGAGTTAGTTAACTCCATAGGGGGAGGGGACTCCATGCATCAACACATCTGACTGTGGAGTTAAATGAAACTCCATAGTGTGAGGGGACTCCATGCATCAACACATCTGTCTGTGGAGTTAAATGAAACTCCATAGTGGGAGGGGACTCCATGCATCAACACATCTGTCTGTGGAGTTAAATGGGCATTCCACTCATTTTCAACATTTTACTATGTCATTAATATACCTTAGAGCTGTTGTGTGGAAATAATAAAAAGGTCCCCCTATTATGTGTTTCCTAGAACTGTAAGTATGGAAAAAAAATCACACCCGTGTGAACTGAGTGGTGTAAGGTCTGTCTGACGTAATGAAATCATGTCTGACGTAATGAAATCACACCCGGATGTGATTTCACAACTGGCTTTTTTTGTGCAAAAAAAATGAGTAACCATGCTCATTTTTTTCTGCACACAAAAGCCAGTTGTAGGAGTGGTTTACACCACTCAAAAAAATCATTAAAATGGTGAATCACATCTTGATGACATCATCAAGATGTGATTCACCATGTTAATGGTTTATTTTCAGATCTCCAGTTCTAGGAAACACATAATAGGAGGACTTTTTTTTATTATTTCCACACAACAGCTCTAAGGTATATTAATGACATAGTAAAATGTTGAAAATGAGTGGAATGCCCATTTAAATGAGAGGCCAGTTTCACAACTGTTGCAAATCAATCAACAGAAACTATAAGCCAATCCACGATCAATGACAAGTCACAAATTGCAAAGCAGTTGATAGATATTCACAGAGAGAGAGAGAGAGAGAGAGAGAGAGAGAGAGATCAGATCTACATAGAGACATTCTTTACTCAGCCACCCTGTCACAACTCACAACGAACCTCAGCAACCACACCACACAGTCTTCAATTGAAAATTAACATTTGGAATTGATGGCTGTTATAAAGTTTCATTGCCACCCAGTCATTGGTCCCAAAGTGGCAGTAATAGTACGCCCCCTTGAATCACACTAGTATACACACAGCACACAACACAGGACACTAGTATACACACAGCACACAACACAGGACACTAGTATACACACAGCACACAACACAGGACACTAGTATACACACAGCACACAACACAGGACACTAGTATACACACAGCACACAACACAGGACACTAGTATACACACAGCACACAACACAGGACACTAGTATACACACAGCACACAACACAGGACACTAGTATACACACAGCACACAACACAGGACACTAGTATACACACAGCACACAACACAGGACACTAGTATACACACAGCACACAACACAGGACACTAGTATACACACAGCACACAACACAGGACACTAGTATACACACAGCACACAACACAGGACACTAGTATACACACAGCACACAACACAGGGATCAGCAGCAAAGAAGCAAATATCAGACCCGTCTGCACTGAGTGGTGCTGTACTGTACTTGTACGTGTGCGTGTGTGCGTGTTAGGCTGCGCAACAGTGACACCTGGTGGTGAAAAAACGGTATTTCCGTGCTTAGACATACAGACACAGAGACAGACATACATGCCCATACACATACACACATTGCTGCGTATAGGAGTAGCTAGCTAGCACCACTCAAAAATACAATAACAAAGTTCCAACCTTGAACGGTCTTCTACTTGAGTCATCAGTGTAAGTGATGCCAGGGTCAAACTTTGGAACCCATGGATAGAGAGATAGAGCTTCCGGCTCTCTCTCTAGTTCATGATGAGCCCTCCAGTGGCGTCTCCAGTCATCTCTATCCTCCATACATCTGGCTAGCTGGCCAGTACTCTCCTGGCTACCATCTTCTCACTCAGCCTTGGATGATTTAGGGCAGGCTCTAGGGTCCAGCATTCACAGCATGTCACAGGAGAATGGACTCAGGGCTGAGAAGAAGCTGAGCTTGGTGGTCATCATCACCCTGGCTTGTGTGGAAGAGAGACACCATAAGCTTTGAGTATAAGTAAGTAGGCTAAGTAAGGTAGAACGAGAGAAAGTGAGCTGACCAGGAGCCACATAATGTAGTGTACACTGTATCCTTTCTCACTAGCAACAGCAGACAAACATACACAGCCTGTATACAGTACGTATGCTGCATCCTCCCCAGTTACAACATATACAGCCTAGCACTGCAGTATTTATTTAGCAAATGCAAAGTCCTTTAGCCAAGCGGTTGCCTCCTGGTCTGCTGTATGGAGGGTGATTAATCCTCCTTCCAGTCTTTGGAGAGGACAAACTTCTATGATGTGCTCCATAGTTTGCTCCTCACCACACGCACACAGTGGGTTTGGGCTACTGCCCCACTTGTGAAGGCTGGCCAAGCAGGGGCCATGTCCAGTCCTGAACCTATTGAGCGTAGACCACTGTCTCCTTGGGAGGGTGGTGCCAGGGACCTGTTGGTTGGGGTCTGACACCAGGTGTTTGTTTGGGACCTCATTGGACTCCCATTCCCTTTTCCAAGCCGATTGGATGGTGAAGTCAGCTGATGGGGGGGTTCCTCCAAATTGGTCGTCTAGATGGGAGTAGTGGGTGGGTTGAATATGTCTGCAGCAGACTAAATTCTAAGAGACGACGCCTGAGAGCCAAGTCAAAGAATCCTAGTCACAGTCCCAAAGCCGACAAGCACTGCAGTAAACAGTAGGCTACATCTAGCCTATTATATCCTGTCAGGCTGTCACTGCAGTAAACAGTAGGCTACATCTAGCCTATTATATCCTGTCAGGCTGTCACAACATATTACACAGCCTAGTACAGGGGTGGGCAACTTTGACGATGGAGAGGGCCACTATATTTCCACACTCACTCCCTAGGGCCATATATTACGTAGCAAAAATAGCCGATCTACAAGCTCAAAACTTCAGTTTCAGTTCATTTGACAACCTTCTTTCAACTTTGGGCATTTTTACATGTAGGCTGACCCAAAGTTGAAACAGTTGCCAGGGGGACATCTTTGGGCCTGGGGTCCTCATTGTTGGATATGTTGTTCCCACAACCAAGAGTATTTTACCCTTTACTGGAGGTACTAGGCCCTAAAATGACCCCATGAGGAAGCGTTGACCTTTACTGAATTGCTTCAGTTTCAGGTAATTTGACCACCTAACTTCAGATTTGGGCACCCTAACATGTGGTCTTTAAGTGGTGGGCCTGGGATCATCTTAGTGGCTAGGAGGTCCAGTGAAAGGCCTACATACTCTCCCAAGATGGAGGAACAACATTTTACAATCTGGGAACCCTAGGCCTTTGTATGGCTACAGGGCGACTGGTTCAATCCTACCATAAACCTAGGCCTAAGACGTGACACCTCAAAGTGGGGTACATTGCATCCACTGGTCAAGCCAAGGGCCTACCACTCCACTCTCTTGATATGTTCTTTCCCAACTCTTGGAGAGTATGTAGGCCTTTCCCTGGACCTTCTAGCCCCTAGGATGACCCGAGGCCCACCACTTAAAAACCACATGCAACGGTGCCCAAATCTGAATTTAGGTGCTCAAATGAACTCAAACTGAAGCAATTCAGTAAAGGTCAACACTTCCTCCTGGGGTCATTTTAGGGGCTGGGACCTCCAGTAAAAGGCCTAAATACTCTCCAAGAGTTGGGGAACAACATATCAAGAGAGTGGAGTGGTAGGCCCTTGGATTGACCCAGGACCAGTGATTCAATGTACCCCACTGAAAAATAGCAGATCTACAAGCTCGTAGCATGGCACTCGGTGCCGCACTACGAGCTTGTAGATCTGCCCAAAGTTGAAGGGCTTCAACCTTGGGTACTGGGTAGCTGAAGTTGAAGCTCTGCCCTTCAACTTTGGGCACTTTTACATGTACAGTAGGCCTATGTGATGTTAGGTTTATATCGGATAAATAATACATTTTAGGAAAGAATTTTAGGGTATGCCAGTGCAGTGCAGTGAAATAAATTGAGATAGAAATCTAGATGTGCAATTGAGGTTGTAACACTTGGTTCAATGTCACTTTCAATTAAACCATCATTGGTAAACAGTTAGGAATTAAGTTTCATACAAGGATTTGGTGCTGCGACACCCCAAACAAAACGTTGTGTCTGTATAATATAGGACCCATGCACACAGCACTTCAAGCACCATGTTTGTTCCTTTCACCCTCCTACTCTCACACGCACGTTAATGCTTATTATTATTAGTGATGAGATAAAGTAGACCTTTAAAGCATTTACCATTACTTATACAAGTGTGCACACTATGCGTATCAAGGTCACAGAGAGACAGAAGGATCGATTGCTAATTGCTATATAGTGTCAGAAAAAGTAAAGACACGTCAGAGCTCTCCAGGACAGAGTAACTCACCTGCAGAATAAAAACAAAACGACCAAGTTTTCACTTCCCAAACAACCCAGACACCTCCACTCAACTTCCACAAGGTGTACTGTGACATTGTTTATTTCAGTTTTTTGCTAACAAACATATTAAGGAGCTTGCATGTCTGTCTGTCTGTCTGTTTGCAGCAGGTATGTGTGTGGAGGAGGGAGGAGCGTGGCTACCGGAAGATGCGTGCTTAGCTTGAAGCCTGCAGGCAGGGCAGAGCCATAGAGTACCACCTGTTTAGAATGTGCACATAATGCAGGAGGCAGCAGGAGGTTGCTTTACTGAGTGCTTCCAAACTCTGAGGCCTCATTCACACGTATCAAACACAATCAAACAAATGTTTGGTCATTTTTTTGTTTTTTTTAGGCCACCACAATGCTTTTCCAATGGGAGACATGGTTTGACCAAACATTTGTGTTTGATTGCCGATTGCATGGTGTGTGTGTGTGTGTGTGTGTGTGTGTGTGTGTGTGTGTGTGTGTGTCCCATCAAACAAAAATGCTTGGTCAAACCATGACTCCCATTGGAAAAGCATTGTGGTGGCCTAAAAAAACAAAAAACGACCAAACATTTGATTGATACGTGTTTGATACGTGTGAATGAGGCCTGACACTTATAATAATCTGCAAGGAATTTCTTAACAGGAAGTAGCTCATAACATGTCTACGGTGGATTTTTATGAAACAAACACTTAGCAGATAGTAAGACGATAATTCAAGCTTTTCGTACAGCTGCAATGCTGGTGAGTTTCACGTTATTTAATACAATTAAATAGGACTTTTGTTTGGATGAATGGGCTGTCTATGGGAAGTTGCACCTAGGTAGCACCTTGCTGGCAAGATGGCAGCTGTGTGCATATCATCATCAATAGGCTCGCACGAGTACATGAACCACGTGACCGGGCTGTTATTTGCCCCCCTCTCAATATCGCTAATCTTTTATTAGATGGCTCTGCACTCAGGGAGCGTCTACTTTCTAATCTACATGATACAGCGCAGGCACACCTGAGCGTCACGAAGATGCCAAAAGCCGCCGCTGGTTTTTAGACAGCTGGTGGATGGAAATGAAGCTCCACCCACACGGCAGCGGTCTAAAAACCCGGAAGAGACGCCGGCTCTGAGCGGAAAACCGCCTTGCCTAGAAGCCCAAGTCTGGAAAGGGCTTAGAGCGATACCAAAAACGGAGTCAACAGCCGATCTTTCAGTGAACAGCCATCATCAACTGGGGCCCGTTTCATGAAACTTGGATTAACTAATCCAGGATTTAAACCAAAACCAGGCTTGTTAAATCCTGGTCTGTAAAGCCTGGTTTATTCCATTCCACTAAAGCCAAGCGAGGCTTAGAATGGGCGGATTTAGCAAGCCAGGATCACAAAGCCTGCCTGGCTGAATAGACTGCCTGGATTTTTCTCACTAGACCCATTGAACACAGATTTGCTGATCCTTCTTCTTCGTGGGGTATACAGTATGACAGTTTGCATCCTTAATAGTTGCATTACTGCCCCCTTCTGTATATCTCAGTACAGTATCTTTACTAATCTATTCCAGATTTAGGCCTCACTCACACTGTTGCAACATGCATACATTTGTCTTGTGTCTTGTCCGTGTTTAATGGCCGCCCCAATGCATTTCCAATATGGTTTGATAAAACATTTTTGTTTGATGCGGGGGAGGGGGGCACAACACAGCCATCAAACAAAATGTTTTTGTCAAACCATGTGACTTCCATTGGAAATGCATTGGGGCGGCCATTAAACACGGACAAGACAAATGTATTCATGTTGCAACAGTGTGAGTGAGGCCTATGTGATACTAGGACTTAAGCTTCTAAAATAAATACTGCTGTTGTAATAAAAGAGTATATAATAAAAAAATCTACATTTACATTTAACCATTACGCTTAACTTAAAACTTCATAATGAAATTGTCATAATTCTTAATATTGTAAGCATAATGATATTGTAGCATCGCCATATTTGGCCATAACTCCCTCCTCTGAGGGAGCTACCTTTGGTGAAGGGGGTTGTTGCCCAGACTGGTGAACTGATAACGTTTTCAATTGTATAACACAGCTTGGGGTGATGCACTTCTTGGCCGTTGGTGTGTGAAATGTTACAATGGTAAGTAAGGTGAGTAATGGTAATATTTAGTAATGTTTTCACTTTTACAAATAAATTCATTCTTCTTAACCACCTGCACCACAGCAAACCTATTCTGGGGAAACATTCACCAAAAGTAGCTGATCTACAAGCTCACAAGCTGTCATGATGAGGTTGTGCAGCCTATATATTTTGGTTCTTTGATGACTTATTAGTCCTTTAATGGCAATGTGTACCAATATGATGTTTTAATGCAGACCGATAAAAATAAGGCAACATAAACCCATAATAATTGAATAAGTGTGGAAAAAATCATTGGTTTGTGATCAGATTGACTGCTTAATGAACAGTAAAGACATCAGGATTAGGTTAAACCTGGCTGTTAGCTGATGAAACCGGTTAATCGCTGATCCAGGATATATTAAACCAGGATATCTGTTAAATCCCGGTTTAACCTCGAATCCAAGTTTGGTGAAACGGGCCCCTGGTAGAGAGAGAGAATGGAAGCTGAACATGTTGTCCTGTCTGGACGTTTATTTATAAAGTTTCATCCCAAACTCCAGTGGGTACAAGGAAATGACGAAGCTGTGATTCACCATGGTCAGTGTAATTCCATATATACCCACCATAATAGACCCAGTCCCAGACATAGACAGCTGGTCTAAGAGTGCTCCTTGCCAATCCGACAGTCGACGTTTTGCTCGAAATAGGGCTGCCAATGATTCTCTCCTTTGCAAGGATTCTTTTACGGTCCTCCAATCGACATGGTCTCTTGAAAGTTTGATCTTTTTCATTTCAATGTTGTTGTTTTTATTTTGTTTTTATTTGTTTTTTTTAACAGAAACACAAAAATAATGGGTTGAGTTCAGAATGGGACACAGTAAAATAGTCTGTTCATATATAGTGGTTACCTTGTCCCATTGTAAAGCCTCAACCAGCTCTATTCATTCCCACAAAGTCCCTGAAGTCCAGCCTTAAGTCATTTAAAAAATGACAAAGAAGACACCCCCCCATATCCACCTCCGAATCACTCTGGGTGGTCGTGTGTCCATTCCTCCCAACATGGCCTCCTCCTCTGTTCACGTCCTCAATCCTTCAGCTCGTCCCATTGAAATACAGAGAAAGAGGGGAATTATGGATAAGTGCATGTCTCTCTGTCTTCCTTTTCCCCAGTTCATTTCCCCTGTCTAAACCATCATTACTCGTGTCTAGGGTGTAGGCGGGGGTCATTTCTTTGATCTGGGTAAATTCACTATGAGCGTGTACGTGATGGGATCTAACAGAGTGGCGCAGTGGGGTTTCGTCGATAAGGAGAGGGATGTGGGTGGAGAGGCGGGGCTAGAGGCCGACAGACTGCAGGACCCGTCTCTCGCTGTCGTTCAGGTGACCCGAGAACATGCTGTAACATGGCTGATGTGCGAACTGCGTCAGGAAGTCTGTAAGGTAGGGCTGGATGGAGACAAACAATACGGGTTCAGTACTCTGTTCAGGAGAAAAACAATACCAGGTACAAACTACTCCACTCAGACCAGAAGGGTAAGCGACAAATCACATGTTTGCGCCGTTCACGACAATGTATTTAAAAAAAAAATCACACCCGTGTGAAGTGAGGGGCGCTCTTATCATCATATCATATACCTCTTCTCATTCTTGCCGATCACAATTTGCGTCCTCATTTTTCTGCCCTCACTTTGATCTTCAATATGTAGTTTGCTCAGCCAATCACATCATCGCTATGGGGTGATCAGCCAATCACAAGCCAATGTCGTTTTTACACAAACCCGGAAAGCTGGGCATAGGATTTCTGCAAAGCAGCCGGTAAGACTTATTTAAGCGACCTTTCACATTTTTCAAATTGAGGAAGATGTAAAAAGGATCAAAATTTAATATTATTTATGAACTTCAAAAAGTGGGAATTGAAGAAATCCCAAAAAGGTAGCATATCCAAAATTTGTAAATTTGTAAAAGTGTAAATTTCATTTACACTTTTTTATTGGCGCACATAAAAAATGAACGCGTTTTGGCTATGAGTCTTCATCTTCTACTTTTTGATGTATACTGGAGTTTGGGTCTAGCACTCCACTGAAAAACATTGCTGAAGCGCAACCTCTTTTTCTCATTTATTAACGTATTCTTATGAATCATTCAAACGAGTTGGGAGCATTCCTTGTTGAACTGACCGTTTTGACTTTTAATAACGTGAATAAACGTTAATAACGTGAATAGACGTTAAGCGACTGTTGTACCTGTAGGTCGATTTGATATATGGGGTCCTTCAACGCATCGGGGTCGTCGTCCTCGTCGTCCTCGTAGAAGTCCTCGTCTGCGAGACACAACGACAAAGCTTGATTATGCGATGAAATATGCATGTTTTTATGTGATTTTATGCGATGAAATTGCACGAAGTTGGGAAATATGCGGAAAGTTGCAAAAATATGCGGAACATTTGGAAATGCGAAATATGCGAAAGGTTGTGCAATATGCGGGGTTGTAGCCTATATGATTTTATGCTGTGAAAAATGCAGGGAGTTGTGAAATATGTGGGAAGTTTGCACGATTATGTGCTCTTTTGAAAAACATTTAGCCCTGCACAATCTGTGCCATTTGGCTGATTATGCAGTAAATTATGCGATCACATTTTCCTGGAGGGTCTAATTCACAACATTTGGGAGGTAAGAAAAGCGCAAGAGGGAATGGCAGAAGAGAGGGGAGAGATGTCGGTACCATATTTGTTGGAGGCGATGAGATCGGAGAGCAGCTGCCCCGCCAGGCCTTCATCTTCGTCATCATCGTCCTCAGCCTCCTCCTCCTCTTGCTCCTCCCACATCCCACTGGAATCTACCAGGAAGGACCACAACAGTTGGTGGTTCAAACGTTCGCTATTACGGCTGGGCAAATAACCCAATAACCCAATAACCAACTTAATCTTGCTCATGTAGGTTAATCAAATAATTCTTTGTTTTCTTTATATATATATATATATATATATATATATACTGTATATATTCACAAATTGACAAGCGGTGATTAACCACTTGATCATGCATTATGGTTTGTAGTGAGTAAATAAGGCTGGGTATGTGACGTGGGAATCTGATACACTGGCTGACAACGATTAATGTTGTGCCTTGACACGTGTGTGTGTGTGTGTGTGTGTGTGTGTGTGTGTGTGTGTGTGTGTGTGTGTGTGTGTGTGTGTGTGTGTGTGTGTGTGTGTGTGCGTGCGTGCAATGGTGGTGTACAGAACTTGTGAAATGTTCAGAACAAGGGACAAGATAATGAATTGATTCTGAGGGGAACTTTAGCGAAAAATAGCAACCTATCTCTACAAGTATTAACTAAGTATTGAGGGTTTAGCTGGTTAAATGTATGAAAGTACACGTTAACATGAATCCAACATTCATAGAAAAGCTAAGTCAACAAACCCCAAAATATTGAATTACACAACATGATAGTGCTGTCAAACAAATCTATGAAGCTATCTATGAAATCTAAAAAAAAACGTTTAACATCGTTTCGTCTCATACAATATGCAGTGAGAGGTCCCTGCTTCAGTTCTCTCTCCGCCAAAAGGGTCTGTGGCCTGAAAAACAGTTGAAGACCCCTGATCTACAGTATATGTGTGCTGGGGATAAGTAACAGTATACTACAGTATATATACTGTACCTTGACTCCAGTCTCCAGCATTGGACCTGCTGTTGTTAGCCTCCACGACAGACGATAGCTCGTTCACGATCAGTTTGAAGATTTTGACGAGTAAAGGAATGTTGGTCCACCTCTCTGGGTCTGTGGGAGGAAAATAAATAAAATAAAACAGAATATTCGGATTGGAAAAGTGAGCCATTCAACCTGGCATGGCTATTTTTGGAATATACCTGTACAACATATATACGTGGATGATAGCTGGATTGTCAAATTATTTACAGCAACGTTTAGAGCTAGGATGACGTGAAAGGGTTCATATCTCACTTTTGGCCGATTTGGAGCGTGTGCGGATGCCTTCGTCAGGGGTGAAGATCTCTTCTCCTTTGACCACAATGTCTTGGAGACGCTTGTCATTGGTGTTGAGACCGTGTTGGAGGAGCTTGCACAACGCTACCGTACTGCAGGGTAGAACATATAGAACATAGTGTGAAAGGTGCCAACAAGGAACGCATCTGTGTCACCTTAGCTTTTAACCACTTTTAACCATTATTTGAAACTTTAGCTATTGAAAAATAGCAGACACACAAGCTCATAGCGAGCATTTTTAACTCAAATCTTTGCTTCTGGGGGTCCCTGGAACAAAATGTTTTGAGATGGGTGTCGGCGGGCAAATACATACATTTGTGGGGCTCCTTGACATGATGTATGAGTATGTTTTGAAATAATACTAATTAAAAAACTAAATGTACGAGACAAAATATAAAGGGGACCCATAAAAATGGGTCCCGAGTCGACCCACTGTTTGGGAAACAGTGCTCTAGGACTCTCCAAAAACTGGCAATAGTCATATAGTTACAATACGGCACTAAAGACAGGATATGTTCCAATAGTTTTCCACTGGTCATAGTCCTAAATGTATTTCCTCAAGCACCATTCTTTTTTCAGTAACGTTTAGTCTTTTTTTAATTGGTACATGTTATTCAAAATGGTATCAAAAGCAGTGTTCTGTCCTGCTGTCTGACCTGACTTTGCCCTCGTACTGTCCATAGAAGAGATGCTGTCTGCTCATCCACTCCGTCATGACAAACTCCAGAGCAGGTTTTCCGGTTGGCCCAGGAAGACTGCACAGGAACTCCAACAAGGGCTCTAGCTGGGAGTGAACCAGGTGGGCAAACACCATGATGAGGGACTGTAACAGAGAGAGTGGAGAGTGGAATGGAAGAGAGGAAGGGAGTTAAACCATTTAGGACTAAGGCCAGATTCTACAAAATGTCTTCTAAATCATGGACCGGCCGCTGACCCCCATCTGAAAATATGTTATTCCACGCCCCCCAGAAGCAAAGATATGAGTTAAAAATCAGACCTGTCTGAAGTGAGTGGTGCTGTACTGTACTCATGCTGTAGTACTGTACTGTACTGTGGCCTGTGCTCTGACCGCTAATACCCAGGGAACTGCTAACAGTAAATGGCTAAAATGTAAACAAGAAAAAGAAGAATAGCCATTTTGGTCGCAATTATGAAAAAAAAATACATGTCCACCTCTGGACCTAAAAATCATTGGAGGCACAAATCCACCTGTGTGTTAGGCTGCGCAACAGTGACACTTGGTGGTCAACAAACCCTATTTCCGTACTCGGACAGATGGACAGACAGACAGACACAGCCAGGGATACACATATGTCTATAGGAGTGGCTAGCAGTGCACCACTCAAAAACGTTTGCTGTGAAAGAATATATATAGTCAAAGAATTGCACACATTCTCATGACTTTTCAAAAAATAGCAGATCTACAAGCACGCTGAGCTTGTGATCTTATTAAAAAAGAATGGTTAAAGTGGTTAAACTTTAAAAAGGCCATTACTACTATGTGCTGTCGAATAAAGCTGGGTTTGACCAGGAACGCAATCTGGAAAAGGAATCCAAGATAAAGGCATTTGAAAGGAACAACAACGAGATGGTCGGCTCATTATTTTCTGTTTACTGCATCACTTAGCAACCCAATGCTAATGTGAGTAGCATTACAATGCGAGCCATCATAATCACTATAAAAGGATTTTAAATGCTGAAGATCTACGCTAATGGCGGGGAATGTGTTAAGTGCCAGCAAAATGGCTGTGGCGGTGAGTACACGGTGTTATCATCCTAATTTCCCCAGCCGCGCACCTGCATGACGCTCAGCGTCTCGGCCTGCTGCATCTTGCTGAGGATGGCTCGGAGGATCTGGTCCAGCTGCTCGCCCAGCTCCGTGCCGGCCCGCGAGATGAGCGTGGACACCAGGCGGCCCACGAAGGCCGCCGTGAACTCCGACGTCCTGGGGTCCAGCAGCTGGTTGACCACCTGCATGACGTACCAGAGGCCACTGTTCCCCTGCTCGTCCCTCCACTGGCCGATCTGCTCCAGAGCCACTGACACGTACGCCCGCAGACACTCGCCGCCGTTCTGGGGAGAAAGACAGACAGACAGACACACACGTAATTTGTTTTAACTAAGACTAAAAAGACTAAGGCCTATATCTTGTGCCACCCCTTACCCCTAAACCTATTTGCCTATTTTTTTTACTATTTCGATTTTTTTTAATAAATAGTTCAAATAGCCGATCTACAAGCTCACAACGTGTCGAGGTAGATCGGCTAGTTGAACTATTTTTCAATGTTTTTCAAGATAGTAAAATATGGCAAAGAAGTTTAGGGATAAAGGGTGGCCCAAGAGAGGGCCATAAGATTTCGATATTTAGTCGACTAAGATTAAAACAATTTCAGATGACTAAATAGGCCCAAAACTAAATGGTGTGTTCAAGAGACATCTAAGACTAAAACTAAAGACTAATATAAGACTAAAACAGAATTTGCTGTCAATGTTAACACTAAGACCATCAGTCTATCAACCGATTGGATTAAGAGGTTATAAAATAATTGGACATAGAGGCGCCCCCTAGTGGCTTAGTTTGCTATAGTCACTAGCAAACTAGTGGCCCCGGCCTACCGCATACAATTTACAATGTAGGTGTGGTATCTGGAACCACAATTCACATTAATATAGCATAAATAACTGTTTTAAGTAGTCTCTCTTAAAATGAGACGTTTAACTTCTGCTCTGACCAACACTTAGTTGGGGCAGCTGCAGGGGACCCTGTATGCTAAATAGATCAGCTCGCTGATAGCAGCACTGTGCTTCCTTCTTGACCATCGCCTTATATGGACACACATAATATGTTGACGACTTTAGACTTCAGGGGGGGTTGGGGAACCTGAGAGACCACCTTTCATTTGATGTCTTTACTCTTTGTCCTGTGTTAGAGCCTACTGAAGATCCCACCAGCCTGACAAGCAGTCAGGCTGGTGGGGGGGGGGGGGGGGGGGGGCATGCCAGGGCCCATGACTTGTATTTTGTCTCTTGAAATAAATGGAACTCCGGAACAACCTTTATCTGCCTGTCTGCCGTCGACTTCATTCTCCGAGTGTTTTAGTCTAAAGGTGGCCTTACACTAGCCGATAATCGGGCATTTTTGACGCTCGGGGGTGCCCGACCGCTCAAAGCGCGATCGGGATCGGCCCGATCCACATCAAGAATGTTTTATATTTGCTCTGCCCCGCTCCGATTATCCTGCAGTGTGTGGTGCTATCAGATTTCAGATTGAAAAAAATCGGCTAGTGTAAGGCCACCTTAAGTCAAGTCTTTATGTCCGTTTATGGGCTATATAGAAAGCACAGTCTTCTCTTTATAGTTCAGATACCTCGTAGGCATTTAGCAAACGCTCTTCTTAATCCAGAGCGACCTACAACTACATGGGCTTGAGCCTAGTATGACTCTTGACTGGATTTTGATGAGTGTTAAATATGATGAATACTAATAACGCCTGTGGAAATTAACTTGGCTACATCACTTCAGAAATGAATCATCATCCCATTTCAAGTGACAGTATAATGCAGTCCCTTGTAGTTCCTTTACGATAGGGGTTCTCAACCCGTGGGTCGCGACCCCTCGGGGGGGGTCGCCAAATTATTTTGGGGGGTCCCCAAAATATTACAAAAAAAATAATAATATATATATATATAATAATAATTTTTATTTTCACGATTATTCAAAAATAGCAGACCTACAAGTTCATAGCGCGCCACTCGGTGGCGCGCTATGAGCTTGTAGATCTGCTATTTTTCAATAGCTAAATTATAACAATGCTTAAAACATCAAAAGGGGTTCCCGCCCAAAATGGTTTAAGGTTATTGTAGCAGTCAATTTATATTGGGGGTCGGGAGGGGGCGGGGCGGGGGTCCCGAGACATTGCCAAAGCATTTCCGGGGGTCCCCGGCCAAAAACGTTGAGAACCCCTGCTTTACGATACTTCAGACCTTTCAGTGGTCGTTGTTGTGATGACATCTTGGCGGGTTCTCTCACCTGCATGATAGTGTTATCGTCTGTGCGCAGTGTGCACTGTGCCACCACAGGGAAGGCCTGGCACACCAGCATCTCCGAGAGAGGAGCTTTGGTGTTGCGCACCACGGTGGTCAGGATGTCTATGGATGTCTGGGGAAAAGGAGCAAAACACATGTATCACTACAGAGCAGCAAGTGTTACGTTCATTGATGCCAACTTATATTTAACCAAGGGGCCAGTGAGGCTATTCAACGTTGAAGGTCTGGGTCCTAGTGGTGGAGGGACTACAGGTGGACCCGTGGATTCATGACCGGGAAACCCCGTGCAGCTGGGCTTTAACATTGAGCGCTCGGTTGCATACGTCACTCCGGACCTCAAAGTTGAGGTCCGGAGGAGGGACTTCCGGCAGTCTTCCGGGTGCTTCAAAACGCCACTGAGCAACTTCCACTGACATGAATAGCTGGGGGGGCGGAGCTTCGCGCCAGTTCAGTCTCTATCCTTTTATATACTCTATGTATTTAACCCATTTTGGACTGATGGCGATTAAGAAAAGGCTTCTAAATCCTAAGTTTTCTGAAAAACCCATGTTTCTATGTCAGTTGTGCTCAACCTTTTTCCATGTCAAGGACCCCCAGAATTATCTCTATTGGGCCACGGACCCCCCCATCTCAAAATATGTTGTTCCAGGGACCCCCCCAGAAGCAAATATTTCAGTTAAAAATGTCCGCTCTGAAATATATATTCAAAGATTTGCACCACATTTTTGACGACTTTTCAAAAATAGCAGACCTACAAGCTCGTAGCCAGCCACTCGGTGGCGCCTCTATGAGCTTGTAGATCTGCTATTTTTCAATAGCTAAAGTATAACGTAATGTTATACTTTAACTTTCTCTTTAACTTTCTCTCTCTCTCGAAAGGGAGTATTGCTATTTACTGGTCCCCGGGGGGATGGCAAATGACTTTTCCACCCAGCTGATGGCTGTTCAGATGGCTAAGATGAGCACACAGAGGCAGCTGTTAAGGGTTAGGTGGCTCAGGATGAGCTGGCAGTCGAACCTGGCATTGTAATGTAGAATTTGAAGATTCTACAGAACAGTGACATTTATTAGAAACGAGCTGTTGAAGTAAAAGCATGGGGGGGGTCACATATGCGGAAATCAACCCATGCGCTGGGCTGCTAGGGCTTCTGGGAAATTGAGGCCAATGCAAGTGAACGGGGTACAACGCCTCATGAAGGAGGGTCTTGTGCACCGGTCTTGTGGCGTACCAAGATGGCGGGTGGTGCGATCGTACATAACAAACGGAGTAACCTTTTTTCGCCGGATTTTCACGGATCAAAAGCCCAAATACTTCAGCGTATGATCTAAAGGTAATAAAACAATCTCGGCAGCGTAGAATATTTGATTAAAATGCGGGTAACGCATAGTACGCAGTAGAACTGTTAACAAGAATGAACCCAGAAAGAAGAATCTATACAATGCAGTAAGTAGGCCAAAAGGGGACTTGATCGGTGGGGTGGTGGGGTTGGTCCAAGTTTGAGAAGCACCGACTTACAGCACAGAGTCCAGAGGGGATTTTGTCTGTAGGAGCCTGCATGATGCTGACCAGGGTGGGGATGAGTCTCATCTGCATGGGCCCCTGGCACCCCTCCACCTGGGCCAACTCCTTAAAGATGTCCTGCGCCAGAGACGCTACCACAGGGTCTGGAAAGGAAAAGAGAAAAAAGGACATTTAAGCCCATTTAGACCTGAAACCAGATTCTAGAAAGGTCTTCTAAATCTTTCTGAAAAACGTATGTTTCTATATTAGTGGTCCTCAACCTTTTTCATGTCAAGGAGGCCCAAAATTACATGTATTCAGCCTCTGACCCCCATCTGAAAATATTTTGTACAAGGGACCCCCAGAAGCAAAGATTCACTGTGAAGTGGCGGCACTCGGTGCGGAACAAGTTTAAAATATTGGTTAAAAGTGGTTAAAAGCTAAGGTGACACAGATGCGTTCCAGGTCTTAATGTGTTCCAAGTACAAACGTACATGAGAGTCCATGGGGTGTAGAGTCATGGAAGCCAAATCCGGCTAAAACACAATTCCAATTATTAACCGCAATAATTTGTGTGAAATCTTCAACTAAAATGTCATGATCGTGAAAGACCGAATGAGTTCAAAACTGTCAACTTTGCAAAGCTGAAGCAAAAATAAATGTTCCTGGTGTACTGCAAAGAGTAGGGCTGTCACAATTATTACATTGCAGTTGACACTACAGGTCAACGACGTAGAGTCTGTGGGGGCCGGGGGGCCAGGGCCCCCATGAGGAATTGGACCAGGGATCTCGGCCCCCATGAGGAATTGGACCTGAATATATATTCGCCTCGGTTCGTCCCGTTTGTGCCGCATCAGGTCGCGCCCGTTCGCGCAATTCTCGTCTTGCATTGACTGTGTATACAATCGCGCCGCTCTAACCATCCAACCCCCCAGCATCAAAGCCCCCATCCACCCCCCGCCACTGTCCGTGGGTGGTGGGGGTGGACCGCGTTGCCTGTCCCTTGTAGGCTACACATGCAGATCAGGCATTGAAACGCTAATCTGGGTGCTTAACCTGCCAGGTAGGTATGTGTGTGAGGAGCTGATCACAGTCACAGATAGAGGGAAAGTGTTATATTTGGCCTATTATTTATGCTATATATTATTGACCGCGTCTGTGTCACAGTCTCACGGGGGACGGGGAGGCGGGGGCGGCACGGGCCCCCTTGAGGATTATGAAAACTATTCGTCGCTGCTACAGGTTGTACAGAGTACTTTTCCCACCACTGGTAATTGTGACTAGGCCTAGCAAAGCGAGACTCTATAATATTTACCGTTGTTGTATTTGAGGAAGATGGCGATGGTGAGCGGGCAGATCTTGTTCTCGGCGCTGGTGGTGAAGGCTGGGTCCACCGTGCAGACGATGCAGAGCGTCTCCATGACCAACGTGAGCACCTCGGAGCTGAACTGGGCCGCCAGCTGCACCAGGCCCTCCAGCACAGCGGGCAGGAAGGGCTGCAGCACCTGGGTGCTCTCCGACAGCTTCAGCTGCTCACAGTACCTGGTGGTGGTGGGAGAGCCACGTGGAAATCGGTGTTGATTTTGCCAGCAAATTTGGATTTTTTTCTTAAATAAAAACCTCATGTTTCTACGTCAGTGGTGCTCAATATTTCATGTCAAGGACCCCAACATTTGTATGTAATTGGCCGCCGACCCCCATCTGAAAATATGTTGTTCCAGGGACCCACCCAGTAGCACAGATTTGAGTTAAAAACTCGCTCTGTAACAATATATATTCAAAGATTTCAGGCACATTTTCACGATTTTTCAAAAATAGCAGACCTACAAGTCCTACTTTGGGCATACAAATTTGAAGAACATGAGCATTTCACATGGTGGAGTGACTCTGTGGAACGGTCTGGATGATGAAATTAAAAATAGTGGAACTATTGCACTGTTTAAGAAGAGGTTTAAATATACTTTGCTTATGAGCTACAGAGAAGAAGCATGAGGGGCGGAGGGGGGGTTGAGGGTACATTATGGTTCCACTTAGTGCTAAAATAAATAGACAAATCATAATATAATATAAAGGGAACCTTGACACATTTATTTATTTTTAAATTGTATAATTAGGGGTAGGACCAGATAAGCTCAGGCTTCATTCCTGCTCCTTTTCGAACTGTACTATATTTTGTTTTGCTTTTGTTTTAACTTTTCTTTTCTTTTAATGCATTATTGTATATTTTGTATTTTTATTGTCATTTTTATTTAAAAGAGTTCGAAATAAACATTCATTCATTCATTCATTTTTCAATAGCTAAAGCATAACATAATGCTTAAAAACACCAAAAGGGGTTCCCGCCAAGAATGGGTTAATCAGTATTTTTTAATACTTATACATATTACAAAAAAACGTAATATGGACATAGGAGGTTTCTGCCCGACAGAGACAATATTTTGCACACATCATTTTCAACGTGTTCAAATCGGCAAAGCATCTGTCATTTTTGAGTGGTGCAACCACTCCAAGGAACAGCTTTGTCCCTATTTGTCCCAACCTGTGTGACTATGTCCCTGTGTCCCAATGTTTAGAGCACCAATAGGGGGTGCTGTTGCACCACTCGCTTCAGACTGGTCTGATTTTTGAGTGGTGTAAACCACTCCTACAACTGGCTTTTGTGTGCATAAAAAAATGACCATGGTTGCTATGTTCAAAATAATTTCTGACGTAATTAAATCACACCCGGGTGAACTGTTTATTTTAGAGCCGACTATTCAAAAATCTTTTTTTAGCCAAGAGAAGGCATTTGTAGAATTGGACTCAGGTCTTAATGGGTTTGTTTAAACGCACCCCCAGATGGCCCGGACGGCAGAGATGCGGACGGACGGCGGCTGGCTGTCGTGGAGGCCGCTGACCGTGGCCTGGAGGAACTGCTGGATGAGCTCTGGAGACATGGCCGCCGTGAAGCGACTGGCGGCCCACAAGGCCCGGCCCAGCAGGAAGGGAGACGCCGCTGGGGGGGGGGGGAGAGACAGACAGAGACATTGTTAGATCCAGTGGTGGAAAGTAGCCTCGGTACCCAGGCTTTTATTTTTCCATTCGCATTGAGGCTCAAAAATCCTGCGGAAACCCATTGGAAAATCTAGTAAAGGAAGTGGAAGTCAACCAGTATTTAGCATAGAGTATATATATATAATAGAGACTGAACTGGCGCGAAGCTCCGCCCCCCCAGCTATTCATGTCAGTGGAAGTTGCTCAGTGGCGTTTTGAAGCACCCGGAAGACTGCCGGAAGTACCGTCTGAGAACGTCTACTTCCGCATTTGACCACCAAATTTTGGTGGTCAAATGCGGAAGTGCAACCGAGCGCTCAATGTTAAAGCCCAGCTGCACGGGGTTTCCCGGTCATGAATCCACGGGTCCGCCTGTAGTCCCTCCTCCTACCACTAGGGAGGAGAGCTTCAACGTTGAATAGCATCACTGGCCCCTTGGTATTTAGCCTGGGGTCCACCTATGCTTTCTATGGCATAGGCAGCTCCCGGCAGGATCCGCCGGGAGAATCTAGACGCAGCTGCGCGACATGAGACTAATTCATTAGAGACAGAGAGAGGAGTGTGTGTGTGTGTGTGTACGTACGTGTGTGCGTCAATTTAACAAAGGTGCAGACGATCAGAAATCAGCAGATTGATTAACGTTTGCGCTACTCTATGCCGAATTGAAGTGGACTTTTTTTTTTCTCCCTGGAAATAAAAACGTCTGGGTTTCCGAGGCTAACCAATAACAGTGCAGAGGGGCGTCGCTCCAAAATTTGGTGACATAAATGTTCTCAGGCGCGCAGATCAGTGAACAAACAGGATCCACCGGCTGTTTTCGCCGTAGTTGTTGAGGGCAATTGTATTAAAGGACCACTCCACCGCTTTTCAACCTTCCTTCATATAATTGGTCCTCACTCCTCACGAACGTTCATGATAAAATGCCACAATTATTTTCTACTGTCTGTGTCTCATGGGAGGGCTGTGGGCAGTTCAGAAACTCGTCCACCAGTGACATCATCGATGGGGAATCCAAGCTGATAGAAATTGCGGGCTTTCTATTCCTGAAAAGTTGCAATCCGATAATGGAAGCCATCGTTCTCACGATAATACAAATCCTAAATATATATATTTTAAAATCTTGTTTTAAAATAATCTGGTTTCTGAACTGCTCACAGCCCTCCTATGAGACAGACATTGGCTGCGCTGCACTGTTTCAGCCGCGTTTCGTTTGAAGTTACAGTATATCGAACATTGCAAACGTGTCAAATAACTGTAGTATGCGCCGTGTTGGGGTGAGTTGAAAAGTGGTCCTTTAAGGCATATTTGTCTTATTAGCCAGGGATCCTTTTAACAGAACTCAGAGAGTGTCGTTTATCTGGGGACCCACTGGAACGCCCTCACGGACCCCACCCCCCCATTGAGAAGCAGTGCTCTAAAGCGTCTGTCGAGGCCTCACCCGGCAGGTTGAGGTCAGCCAGGATGACGTTGGCCAGGAAGCCGTGCATGTCAAACTGGATGCGACCGTTCTTCACGTTCTCCGTGATGATGGTCTTCACCGAGCCCAGGGCCAGCATGCAGGCTTCATGGACCTTCCACCTGGCAAGCACAGGAGGCTGCGGTCTTCAGAACCAATAGCATTGCAGCGCCCAACCCAATACGGATATTAAGTTTGGGAATGCATGAGCACACTACACATGGCCTAGACTGGATGACACTAGTCAGTTCGCATGAACCAGACTTTCTGCTGTGTGGAAAGCCTGGTGATGTAAGCTTAGGGAGGACTAGTGATGAGATGAGAGCAGAGGTTTCTGGTGTTTAAGGTCTGTGATAAACACACATACAGTACTATACTATATACACAACTAGGGCATTATCGTTGCCGTCGAGTAGAAGCATACAGTATGGCCAAAATGGTTACATTTGAGACTGTGTTCCAATGGATATATAGTTATATTTAGTCACAAGCTCTTGTTGGTTCAATATTTATAAAACCCTTTCTTTAAAATGAATGAAAAATGAAAATGAATGCATATCTGCAAGCTCAAGTTCACTTGAAGAACTGGGGTTGGGGAAAGGGCCTTTCAGCGTGGAGTTTGCATCTTCTCCCCGAGTCCCCTAGGGGGAGGTATACCATCACAAAACAATACTGGTCTATACTGCCTCCCCCTGGCCAGGAATAGGTTGGAATAATGTGTTTCTTGTGCTATGTCCTACACAGGAAACTCTTCCCTGTCAGGTGATAAGGAGGGGCCTGCTCCATGCAATGAGCCCGGTCCAGGGCTCTCCCCAGGTTGGCAGACGGAGAGTAGCGCCCAGGATTACAGCTTAGGCAATTGGCACCGGGTGAAAAATGGGTTACAAAATTGTGGGATAAAAATAGTAAAAAAAAAAAGAAAACAGTGTGACATTGTAGTATGGTGAAGTAGGGCATTCATTTACCCCCCAAAAAAGAAAGAAAAAACAGATGGAAACATGGAGATAGGAGGTGTGTGCCCGACAGCGACGATATGAGAGAGGAACAGAAGTGTTTAGGACCTCTTAGTGAGTGCTGAGTGAGTCTCTCTCACCAGTGCTCATTGCCACTGTTCTTGGCCTGCTCGGCCTCCTGCATGTGCCTGGTGGCGGCTGCTGCCAGAGCCACTGCACTCTCATTCTGGAACTCTGTAGCCACAGCCTGCACACACACACATATCAGAACATTATGGAACTCTGTAGCCACAGCCTGCACACACACACACACACATATCAGAACATTATGGAACTCTGTAGCCACAGCCTGCACACACACACACACACACACACACACACATATCAGAACATTATGGAACTCTGTAGCCACAGCCTGCACACACACATATCAGAACATTATGGAACTCTGTAGCCACAGCCTGCACATACACACACATATCAGAACATTATGGAACTCTGTAGCCACAGCCTGCACATACACACACATATCAGAACATTATGGAACTCTGTAGCCACAGCCTGCACATTCACACACATATCAGAACATTATGGAACTCTGTAGCCACAGCCTGCACACACACACACACACACACACACACACACACATATCAGAACATTATGGAACTCTGTAGCCACAGCCTGCACACACACACACACACACACACACACACACACACACACACACACACACACATATCAGAACATTATGGAACTCTGTAGCCACAGCCTGCACACACACACACACACACATATCAGAACATTATGGAACTCTGTAGCCACAGCCTGCACACACACACATATCAGAACATTATGGAACTCTGTAGCCACAGCCTGCACACACACACACACACACACACATCAGAACATTATCAACACTGAGGGCACGCACATCAACCAATAAATGCAACACAGCGAGAGTTTGGTGAAGAGTTGGTAGGGGCTGGGTTTAGGGCTATGATTCTCAAACCTTTTTAATTTCAAAGACCCCCATTACTATGAGAGTGTACAAATGGAACTGTAAGGGTCCGGGGCCCATTTGGTTCCAAGTACTCTCTCAGAGTTACAGACCTTTAAGGGTCCATTTGGAACCCAGAGGGTCCGCGGACCCCAATAGTGGCTCTCATCTTTTTGATACAAATGACTGAATCTAACCCATCCCATAAGGGTCCATTTGGTTACATTTGTACATTTGCGCAGCTTCAGACATGCAAGGGTACATTTGGTTCCTAAACTATAGTATCAATGATTTAGTTGGGGACCCCTGGAACCCACTTGAAGACCCCCTGGGGGTCCCCGGGCTGTACTGTATGCTCATCTCACCAGAAGAAGGTCCTGGGCGGAGATCCTGACTGAATAGGAGAACGTGTCATCGTCCTCATCCTCAACAAACTGCTGGGGGTTCGCCGTCCACACCTTAATCTGAGGAAACAACGTCACAAACGGATCAACCATAAGATTTGTGATGCCTTCCTCTTCCACACTGGAGATCGGCTGCATATCCGTGGCGGTCATTCGTTCAATCAACCTGGTCACACTTTCTTGTCGTGGTTTGTCACTTTTTCAAAGTGAAAGTGCATATTGAATATTGACATTTTCTGCCCGCGCCATAGCCGCGGGTTATGGCGCTGGCTGGCGCTAAGGGTGCTAAAAACAACTTACAACTTACAGTTACGCAGAGTTCACACTAGCAGCAAAAAAACAACATGATGAAAGTTGTGTTCAATGGAAGCCAGCGACATGAAGCTACAAACTGTACAAAGTGACAGTTGTACAGTGACACACAGCTGAGCTTGCCTTAATGTTTTTTTGGGGGGGGGGTGGGCTTATTTTTGAGGGGTGCTAGCCCCTCCTATATACAGGTTTAATATTTGTTTTTAGTTCAATGTTTGTTTTAAAAACGCCATTGACAATGAAGGGAAAATGTACGTCATCTTGTCCCTAACACAAACATTAACAATAAAGAGAATTTAATGTTTGTGTTGGCACCGTTTGTTTTACATCACCTAATCAACATGAGTTAGACGTTAATATATTAGCACCTCTCACTTCACACAGGTTGTGATTTTTTTTCATAGTGATGATTAAGGTGTGCCACTGGCCAAATGCTTGCACATTCACACACATAAATTGAACACAACCAGCAGTTATCTCCTACCTGGTCCTCAGTGATCTGCATGTAGAGGATGATGTAGTAGATGAGTTCAGGCAGGGCTTTCCTCACTGTGCTCTTGAACTTGTTGTTTTCAAGTAGCGTGTGAACAAACTCAAAGATGCTAAACACCAGATTCTCAAAGCCCAACACCTCACCTGCAAAATAAAAAAAAGAGGTTAACCCATTCAGGCCCGACGTCAAAATAAAAAAAACGTTCGCTCTGAAAGAATATATATTCAAAGATGTGTGCCGCATTTTTACGATTTCTCAAAAATAGCAGACCTACAAGCTCGTAGCGCGCCACTCGGTGGCGCACTATGAGCTTGTAGATCTGCTATTTTTCAATAGCTAATGTATAACATAATCCTTTAGTTAAAACACCAAAAGGGGTTCCCGTCAGAATGGGTTAAAGCAGAAAAATGGGGAGCATGCATTTAGATTGCATCTTGCATCATCTCTACAGTATAGAGATCTTCTCGAGCCTGCCTTGCACAAAGCAGATAGAAAAGACACGCAGGTGATGTCGTGAACTGTGCTCACCATCCGAGTCTACAGGGTCGTCCACTTCCTCTGTGTAGTTGACTTCTGTCCTCACATAAGTGGCCGCTTGGTTAAGGAATACCTGCTCCAAAGAGTTCTTAATTTGGGAACTTTGGGCCCTATTTTCGTCAATGCTAAACCCCTTATCCCTAAGCTTCTTTGCCTTTTTTGAGTGGTGCAACCACTTGATGTGTGTTAGGTGTTGTTCACCTATGTTTGTGATGTTAACCTATGTTTGTGACTATGTTTGTGTGTGACTCATGTGTGACTCATGAGTACCAGTAGGGGCACTGTCGTGCCAGAGACAGAGAGATAGTATTGCACTGTTGCCTGCTAATGAGAGAGAGAGAGAGAGAGAGAGAGAGATGGAAGGGGGGAGTTGCACCACTCAGTTCACATGGGTGTGATATTTTTTTTTTACTATTTGAAAAACATTAAAATTGTTCAACTAGCCGATCTACATCAGCAAGTTGTGAGCTTGTAGATCGGCTATTTGAACAATTAAACAATGTTTTTCAAAATAGCAAAAAAAAAAAGGCAAAGACGTTTAGGGATAAGGGGTTTAGCACAGACAAAAATAGGGCTCTTTGCATTTGAATAATAACATTGATGTCACCTATTATGTAATATGCCATGGACAGTGCTAGCTTGTATATATTTGACATCGTGAAGGATATAAAGATGCGCTCTCAGTGAGAGTGTTCCACACAATGGGTAGTATCTGTTGCATAGAAGACACCATGGGTTTGGGGAAGTTCTTCACCAAAGCGGTCACCGCCTGGGATCAGGACAAAAAGATTGCTGTGTAAATAAATGTATAAGCATTGCAGAAATAGCTAGATCTACAAGCAGACAATGCGTCGCACACATTGTGAGCAATTTATACTAATTTTGGAAGGTAACAAAAATGAACATACTGTGTGAACAACTAACATTTCTTTTAGCGATTCCAATGTTTATGTGGTTCAGCTAAAGATCAGTCAGATAGTCATCATTATGTAGAAGAATGATTCCCAAGACACCACCAGGCTAACCTTGAGGACCTCCATCTTCAGGCCGCTGTCAGACGAGACTCCATCAGGCATCTGCAGGGCCTGCACGAATGCTGCTGTGAACTGCTGTACTACTGGGAAGATCAAGGCTTTAGCTGCACCCTAAGACACACAAGAAGATCAAGGCTTTAGCTGCACCCTAAGACACACAAGAAGATCAAGGCTTTAGCTGCACCCTAAGACACACAAGAAGATCAAGGCTTTAGCTGCACCCTAAGACACACAAGAAGATCAAGGCTTTAGCTGCACCCTAAGACACACAAGATCAAGGCTTTAGCTGCACCCTAAGACACACAAGTCAACACGTGTAGAGTTAAAACCATGGACAGAAGATCAAGGCTTTAGCTGCACAGAATAGATTTTAAATTATTATTGTTTGTCTTCAAAGCCCAAAATGGGCATGCCCCCCCTTACCTCTGCGAGCTCATTAAACCATACGTCCCAGCCAGACCCTTGAGGTCAGCTGACCAACTGCGTTTGATTGTGCCTGGAACCTCATGTGTCACTAGAGGTGACCGAGCCTTCTCTGTGGCCGGTCCCACACTGTGGAATGCCCTGCCCCTTCCCATTCGTTCTGCCCAGTCCCTGGTTGTTTTTAAATCTCTCCTAAAGACCCACTTTTTCTCCCTGGCTTTTAATGTTGCCTGAAAATTCGTACCCTTCTTATACCATGTCTGGTTATACTTCCGGTCTCACTTGTTGCTTTGTTTTTGTTTTGTTTTGTTTTTCTTTTCTTTACATGCTCTTGTTGTTGCTCTGTTCTTGTTTTTACATGCTATTGTTCAGCACTTTGGTTTGTCTTCGGTCAATGTAAATGTGCTATACAAATAAACTTTGATTTGATTTGATTTTGCACCCTAAGACACACAAGTCAACACGTGTAGAGTTAAAACCATGGACACACAACAATGACAATATATCCTGTAGCATCAGCACAGCATGTAGCATTACCGTTACAGGATAATCAGGGAGATTATCCTGTGATGATCCGCTATACAATTACAATACTGGTGGTTCTCAAACGTTGTATTTTTAAGGGAGCACCAGAACTCTCTGAGAGTACAAATGGTTGCATTTGTGGTTTCAGATTAGTAAAAAACGTTGGCAGTGGCCGCAGACTGTTCTAGAGAAACTCCGGCAGTTAATGACTTAACCCATTTAAACCTGACGTCGAAATAAAAAAATTGTTCACTCTGAAAGAATATATATTCAAAGATTTGTGCCGCATGTTCACGATTTTTCAAAAATAGCAGATCTACAAGCTCATAGCGCGCCACCGAGTGGCGCGCTATGAGCTTGTAGATCTGCTATTTTTCAATAGCTAAGTATAACATAATGCTTAGTTAAAACACCAAAACGGATTCCCGCCCAGAATGTGTTAAGAGGGAACTGTTAAGTAAAGAACTGGAATCATAGCCGTGAGGTGCTGCGTTGGTCAGCAAGGCAATACATTTAATTATGTCCTTTAGTGTGTGTGAAGTAGCATCATTTGAGAAGAGAATCTCGTACGATTAGCCATATGTTTTGTGTGTGTGATCTGTGATGCGACCAGATTTCGACCTCTAGACCACAGACATCTTGGTTGGTTGGACGGTGTCACGGTAGTCTAAAGTGATATGAGTAAACACACCCAAGAGGATGACTCACCTTTTCCAGTTCTTCAATGGCACAGATGAGGTTGGCACACGTGGTGAAGATCTCCACTGCTCTGGAGCGGGTACGTATACTGTAGACCTACAACGGTTTCATCAGGATCAGCATTATCATCAGTGGTGGAAAAAGTACTCAAATGTTTTACTTTTGACCATCTAAAAATGTCTTCTACATCCTGACAGTTTTCTGAAAAAGCTATGTTTCTATGTCAGACCTACAAGCTCATAGCACGCCACTCGGTGGCGCGCTATGACCTTGTAGATCTGCAATTTTTCAACAGCTAAAGCATAACATAATGCTAACACCAAAAGGGGTTCCCGCCCAAAATGGGTTTAGTAAAATGATCAATACTGCAATATAGAAATACTCTGTTACAAGTAAAAGTCCGGAATTCAAAATGCACTTGAGTAAAAGTACAAAGGTATTGGCAACAATATGTATTTAAAGTACCAAAAGTAAAAGTAGTCATTATGCAAAATATCCCATTTAAAGTTTTCAAATGTATAAACATATTTTGAAAATAGCAGATCTACACGCTCACAATGAATGCGTCCGTGAGCTTGTAGATCGGCTATTTTCAAATGGCCGAAATGTATATAGGACCGAAGTGGTTAATGTATTCTTTGTAATTGTAATAATAATCAATCAATACAAACTGTATGTAGTGGATGTAGTGGAGTAAAAGCACAATATTTTCATCTGAGATGTAGTGGAGTAAAAGTATTGGAAATTGGAAATAATCAAGTAAAGTACCTGTAAAGGAGTAAAGTACTCCTCAAAATTGTACTTAAGTACAGTACTTAAGCAAAAATGTACTTAGTTACTTTACACCACTGATATTTATGACAGCTCAGTCAGGGTTAACACTGACAGAAAAGGGGGTGGGTGTTCACGTACCTCAGCCATGGTGAAGATCTTGTACATCTCAGGTAAAATCACAGGGGCCACCAGTGGCATCTGTGTGTCTGCCACCTCCCGTGTGAACTCTGGACACAGATAAGACACAACGGGAGGATTGAGTGCTAAAAGAACTTGAAGCAGCCAAAAGGCAACAGACCAACCTTTAACCATCAACAGCCAGCCGCTCTGACAAGGGTCACAGTGTCTTTCAGCAAGCCAATTCACCTCAGTGTGACAGTATCACTGAAACGGTGTTCAGCGGAGTACGACCAATGTTTTGACCAATATTTTGTCAAAAAGTACAACATATTTTTAATGGATCTGAACAACTTTGTTTTGAATTAAGTTTCTATTTGAGAACATAAAATGTATAAGCAACCGTAATTACAGTGAAGAAAGACAGGAAACAAGGGAGAGTGTTGGGGAGAGACACAGAAAATAATTTGCCACTGCGCTCTGGGATAGAACATGGGACACTCAGTCATAAGCACCTTAACCAACCCACAAATAACGTTTGGTACACTTCAATATATAAAGAACATTTAACTTTAATTATATAAGACCTAACAAAATAATACTTTGGTTTCCGGTTGCCGACCGACTATTAAATAGTGTCGGTTTTTGTCCACAGAAGGGAGACATGACACGACGAAAATAAAATAAATTCCTTGCTACCCATCCTTCCCACGAAAAAAAAAGAAAATATATATATAGATAATAAAATAAATTCAGTACCTACTCAGGCCAAAAATGACAGCCAATCGGAAACCAACGTATTTTTTTGTTAGGCCTAATGAACAAACAACATCTGACAAAGTAAATAAAACGGAACTTATGCCCCATCAAAAAACATTCTGAGATAGCCGATCTACAAGCTCAGTGCGTACTGCGTAGCATTGCGTTGTGAACTATTATTTAAATAGTTTTTTTGAATAAAATAAGTTTACGCTTAAACTTTATCTATATAAAGTAATGACATGGCCCAAAACAGGGATGCCGGGTTTTAAAGTGCTTCAAATAGAGACGTGCTGGACATGCTTGTCACGTCTCCCTGCATACATACGGTACCTGTGAGGACCCTCATGGCTCCGTGCACGGCGTTCACGTCTCCGCTGACCAGCATGTCCATCAGCAGGGTGAAGAGCTGCGGCCAGGCCTCGGGCCAGTCCCAGTGGGCGATGGCTGACACGGCATACGCCACGCTGGAACGCACCTTACTGATAGCCTCCCTCAGACCACCCGGAAGCAGCTCCCTGATGGCAGCTTTAGCCTGAGTTCAAAATTATTGCTTTAATTAGACTTGTTCCGATACCGATACTGGTATCGGTTACTTGGGCCGATACCACCCTCAAGTACTCGGAACCGGCCCCGAGTACCAAAACATCCAATTGACACTAGGGCTGAACGAATGCAACGGGAGCAAGTCTGACCCAACACTGCAGCAAATCACACTACAGCCGATCTACAAGCATAAATGACAACTGACAAGTATAGATCGGAGATCCATCTGCATCTATGAGACAAAGGGGGGAAAATAAAGTAAAGTAAAAAAAATAAAGTACTCGTATCGGTACTCTGTATCGGTGAGTACTAAAAATTAAGTACTTGTACTCGTACTGTCTGAAAAAAATGGTATCGGGACAACTCTAGCTTTAATATATATATATATATATATATATATATATATATATATATATATATATATATATTGCATACATTTTCACGATTCTTCAAAAACAGCAGATCTACAAGCTCATAGCGTGTCACTTTGTGCCGCACTATGAGCTTGTATATCTGTTATTTTTTTAACCCATTAACCCAGCCAAGGGAAAGTATACTCGTCTTTTCAAATAGCCCAGGATGAGTATACTCGTGCTATAATGTTTTATATTGATTCATGGGTTAATACTGGTTGCAACTTGCAAGGCTGTTCTCTTACCCGATCGGTGGTTTCTGGAGGCCTGAATTTCTCTGACTGGGAACACCAATGGGTCTCCACATACTGCTTCAGGATGACAGATGCCAACTGCACACACAAACAATGCAGCAAACACATCTGCTGTCAACTGACGGGAACGGAGTGGCGAGCAACATACAGCAACATACAGTTGAGTAGTGCCAGAGACAAACTAATAAATTATGTCAAAAATATGGCAAAGCTTACATTTGAAGTCTAGATATAGAGCAGGTGCTTGCACAAAAACACATTTCATTTCACCCACTGTTTTACACCTGTAAACAACTAAACATGTGATGTGACAATAAAGTTGATTCTGAGGTGCGCTTCTTCCGTCAATGGGGGTCTTAAATCATTATCCTTATATAGGCTATGTGGGTCTGAATGATTTTGATTGAAAAGTTTTTAACACAAATAGTTCCAATGGCATCTAAATGTACACATGGGCTTGTAAATCGGTGTTGTGAGGATGAGAGAGTACCTGGGCCAAAAGGTTTTGAGAACCTGTGATAGAGTCCAGTTTGACTATTGTGTGTGTAGGGGAAATAAACACAACTGTGTAAAATCTATTCCCTGTTGAGGACATCAAACCCCCTCCCTCTTTACCTGACGGATAGCAAGAGCCCCCTGTGGATCCACTGTCAGTTCAGCCAGGTGAACACCAAACTCTACAACACAAACACAACATAGTTATCACTTAGACGGCAGAGCCCATGCTGAATATGACTAAAGCACTCATGGTAGTATACTATGCAAGATACATATTGTATATGTTGTATGTATTTAAGTGAATACTCAGACATATGGTTGTTAGACAAATGGACAGTTAGTATTGCATCATAACTGTCTTGCTTGAAATGCTATATTAAGAATGATGAAACATTATGATACCTATGATATCTGGACATGTCACAATGACATTTGTCTACAATTCAAATAAAGATGAGAAAACAGACTGGGCCTATTAGGACTGTAACATGACTTGTGAGGAGGGATGCAGGATGCTCAAACAGAAACACCTTCTGATTGGCCGGTTAAGAATAGATCCGACTCTGTCTGCATGATAGGAAAGGTAACAATGGCGACGTATTGCTAAGAATAACTTGGTCTGGTTTGTGTGAAGTTTCTTGTGCAACATCGTGTGATTGAAGGAAGCTGGCTAGGCAGACCAGCTGAACCCCAGTAGTACATCGACCCTTGCTTCAATCTGCATGGCTAGGAGCTGGCAGGACCACGCCTATCAACGTGTGTTAAACTGTAAGGAGCATGCCGTGCCACCCATCATAAAACAAGAAGCTACATATGCAGTATGCATGCAATGCGTATGGGTGCCCTTTGAGTGCCATTCCGCAGCCGTGGGCCTTGTTGCATCCCCCATTTAAGAAAGATGATGGCCACTGTTTGACTACATAATCAATTTCTTTCACCTTTTTCAAGCTTGCTAGTTCAATACCAAATCAAGCTACAGGCGTTTCCTCTTCTACAGTACGGTTCTATGCAACAACAGCTCTACTGTGTGATGAGCTTGGGTCTCAAAGCAAGTCACAACTTTGCTTAACAACATTATCCCTGCCATCCCAATTTGGGAATGTCATTATAGGCAAAAATAGCCGATCTACAAGCTCACAATGCTACGCGCTTTTCGAATAGCAGAAATACAAAATCGGGCTCAAGTGGTTATTTCGGGCCCTGGGGCTGGGGGAGTTTTTGGGTTGAAATCTACACAGGCTGATACTACACTGTATATACAGGGTACATATAAAAGCTAGCCAGGGAGGCAGACAGGAGGGATGAATACACAGTGAGGTACCGAATTATCTACCTTATCATTGTGCCATCTCTTTCTCTCAGGGTTTAACTGAGAGTGACATCAGGGGACCAGTGACAATGTGAGTGCTGACAACTCTAGCTCTCTTAGAAAGAGGCCAGCGTATGGTCAGTCTAGCTGCGACACTGCAGTCCAACTAGACAGACCGCTTATTATTCAGTCTTTTACCAATGGCAGGAGGAATGCAGGAAGAATGGACAATGAAATTAGGCACCATGTATGCATGTAGACCTATAGTATTATTATATCAATATATTTCCGATACTGTAGTGTTTGAACAACAATGTTTTGGGTTAGCCGCAAGCAACTCTTACTCTTTTCAATATGGCATCTAGAGTTGCAATACAAACCCTTGACAGTTTTGGTTTCATAAAATCCCACACAGGCGTGTAATGAGCTACTTTCTGTCAATATATTCCGTGCATATGATACTTTTACTTAGTGTTTGAGTTCATAAGTGCTTGTTGAAAATCACTCTATGGTCCTGCGTACCACCCGTTTCGAAATTGCACATAATGCAGGAGGCAGCAGGGCATTGCGTTATTGAAAACAAGCACTTCCAAACTACTCCAACACTTATAATGAATAATAAACCTGCACAGGATTTATTGAGAGAAAGTAGCTACGTACTAGTAGTCTACGGTGGATGTTTATGAAACAAAAACTTGGCAGATACAAAGAGGATAATCCAAGCTTTTCATACCGATAGAATGACTGTGAGTTTAACTTCATTTTAATACAATCAGATTGGACTTTTCTGACTGTATGGGCTGTCAAGAGTTGGTATTTCAACTCTAAATGCCAGATAATTTACAATAGCATCCAAGAGTTGCTTGCAGCTGGGTCCTACACTATGCAGGCCATCTGTCACTCACTCATCATTGTCGATACTATTATATGTCAAGGATGGCATTCAGCCATCATGAATGATACTTGAATCTGGCAAGTTTGTGCATATTACACAAGCCGCAGCAGTTTCATTTTCAACAAGAGTGGGTAGACAACAAATTACATATATGAATCAAACAAGAAACAGCAAAAACGTATAATAATCTTGGACCATTTGCTGTCAGTGATGCTGTTGTCAGCCCGACACCGGCTGCTGCTAGGCGGGATTCGCGGGAGAATAACCCAGGAAACATCTTAGCGGGAATAGCGTGTCATTCCATCTATCAATGGTCACCATGGAAACCACAGGGTCGGGGTTACTCCAATTTAAAAATAATATGACTATAGACTAATTATACTGTGAGTATTATCGTAGCCTCTACATACAACTCAATGTTCTCCCAATCTATCTTGGACTTCATAAGTTCAGCTGACCATGAGTGTTGTATGGCTAGGCTACCTGGCTTGTGTTGAGTTGACTAATAATAAAATAACTGCTGTCAGTCGTCGGGCCACCGGGGTCTCAGTCCCCATGCATCTCACACACACATTACCTAGCTATCGGGGGTGTACATCCCGGCCCGATGTACATCATCAAAGCAATTTAAAACATGACCCACAACTCAACTCAACATTATAGAACTTGGCAGTGAGCGGTGATGGGGGGGGGGGGGGTCTTTCTACTAGCTAAAGTTAGCCCGACACTAACAACTCGTGGAGATGTGGCCTGTGTGTAGCGGTATAAATCCAACTTATTAACGCTGGATAGCAACGATTAAATAAACGTTTCTTGTCGCCACTGTGTGTGCATATGGCTTTTGCTTGTTCAAACTGGCCCGTGTCAAGTTGTCAAGAGTATTCATACTGTGTCTGTGTCCCAGGCAGCCTGTAGGTCTCTTACTTCAGCAGCTAACCAGAGCTAGCATGGATCACCATGATCACCACCACCACTCACCCTCTGTCACTTCCAGCACTTTGATCTGCTCCTCCGCTGCAGCGCGCACTTCTTGCACCGGGGACAAGATCGCCGTCAGGGTCTCGATCAGAGCCTCTTTCAGTCCTTGTTGAACCGGGCCGGCTGGCCGAGCCCCAGCCGCACTCATGCCTGCCATGTTGTGTCAGCACAGCACTCTGGGTGGGTAGCCCGCTTGAGACTCGAGGACAGTCCAGGCAGCGCCGGGGAGCGGAGCAGTGCGCGCCAATGCATGGAAATGTGGAGGTGGGGTTTCTGGAGGCGGAAGGAACTCCCGTCTACATCCCACAGCCGGGAGGGATGAGGCAGCGGTGATTGGCTAGTTCGTTGTCAGGCAACGGCTATACAACTACAGCTGACACCAGCCAGCCCAGTATGGCATTTAAATCGTATTAAAGTTCTATTATGTAACGTGTTTTATGAAAACAATGTATTAAAAGCAATTTGGTCTGGTATGTGGTCTTCTCTTTGCTCTTCTATTGAGACACCTCACCTGTCATTGCTAGAGTATAATAATTATTAGAAATGTGTACAATCAATGGTTGATGTGCATTCATAAATAATGATAAGCAATGTCATTGTTATGTGAAATGTTACATTTATTAGCAAAGGCAAGAAGTTTAACAGGAAATGGATAAAAAGGTGAACCTTTTCAGTAGCATAAACTCCTAGAAACTGACAAAATAGAAAACTGAAAAAGGACTGGATTTATTATATTACAAAATATGATTATAGATAGATGTCCTTTTTGAGCCATGTAGAATAAGACATAGCATAAACATGTGGCATAGCTGTACGAGAAAACAAAACGTTTAAAAACAGCATGTTAAAAATACAAAATACAATTGTAACTAAAAATAGGAGGCAGGTGGTGTTCAAATAAATGAAACCCATTTGACTCACTACCTTCAGTACCTTGACACGAGTCATTGGCCAGTGGCCTTCACACAGATCTGTTAAAACCACAGATTGATCATCAGGACCAGAAACACAACAGAAATATGAACACATTAGATAATCAGATTTAACCTCTTTCATCCTGGTAATGTTTGTGTAAGATAATTCCCAAAATGATTAATGGCAATGAAATAAACCATACACAGCTGTGCTGTTTAATTCTGAGACTTCTTTGCAGGCAACCTGGTTAATATGTGGAGAACCTCCCAGTTGGCCATTGTAAAGCAGCAGCAACCAGTTCTACATGTTTATCCAGGCAGGGAGATAAATAAAATGGCCTACTTTTACATCAATTCTATTCAATTCTATCATAACATAGATGAATAGGTAATTTGGACCTATATTTTAAGATTGCTTCAATAAGACAAGTAAAGAACATGGAGCAAACGGTGCCTTCAGAACACTTTGTAACTCAAATATCTACCTAACCAATCAAAACTTGATTCCATGGTCAGAACAAATAATAAACATCAACAACAGTGTTGTTGTGAAATGAAAAAAGCAGACCTACAAATTATCTCACAACACATCGCTGGTGTGACGCGATCTGCGGTTTTTGGGGAATGATGGCGTAGTCGTAGTGCGACAGACAATAAAGGTGGCCTTACACTAGCCGATTTTTTTGAGTGGTGTAAACCACTCCTACAACTGGCTTTTGTGTGCAGAAAAAAATGACCACGGTTGCTATGTTCAAAATAATTTCTGACGTAATTAAATCACACCCGGGTGAACTGGATGACCGTAGCAACCGTGGTCATTTTCTCTGCACAAAAAAAGCCAGTTGTGAAATCACATCCAGGTGTGATTTCATTACGTCAGATCAGAGCTGATCAGGCTATATAATACCTTACCTTATATAATAATAATGATTTCATTACGTCAGACATTACGTCAGACCACAGCTGATCATGCTATATAAAACCTTACACCACTCAGTTCACACGGGTGTGATTTTTTCAATATGAAATCTGATAGCACCACACACTACAGGATAATCGGAGCGGGGCAGAGCAAATATCAAACATTCTTGATGTTGATCGGGCTGATCGCGCTTTGAGCGGCCCCGAGCAGATCGATTGAGTCGGGCACCCCCCGAGCGTCAAAAAATCAGGCTTCAGGTTGCCTACTTCAAAACTACTGTACCAATACCATCCACATATTCTGAACTTCAGTGCTCAGTCAATGACTGTTAGGTTACCTGCAGCATACTTCCAACAAAATAATTGATTTCCTAAAAAAAGGAGAAAAATCATATTAAAATCATGTTTAAAATGCATGGATACAGACTCTCTAGGCACTGTTCTCTAAATGCAGAGACATCAGTATTTTGCCTTCACACCCTGAAAATCAGCATACGAAACCTTACGCTGCTACCCGTTTTGCAACGTATAAACAAGACATTTATGGTTTCATTGACACAAACCATTTGTAATTTCTCAAATGCTTACATCAGTTAACTGCTGATATACGGCCCATTTGCCCAGTGAAAATACTCCTGCTAAAGAACCCAAAACAAAACCAAAACATCAATAATAGTGGCATATCTGAAGCCTGCTCCCAGGATCGTTCTTTCCAGGGCTGAAGAAAGGGTAGACGGGCTCATGAAAGCAGGTGTCAAACACAAACAGCTTCTTCATGGTGACGGCATCGTAGAAGCTGACACGGCCGTTGTCGTAGTCCAGGTACACGCCGACGCGCGGGGAGTTCCAGTAGTCGGCCACGGGGACCCGTTGGTCCTCCTCGTTGGCGTACAGGCGGTCCTGAAGGCACAGGCTCCAGTACCCGGTGGACGGTGTGAGGTTGACGAAGCCTTTCCTGTTGCTGTTCTCGGAGGTGACTCCCAGGTACCACACGCCCTTGTCCTTCACGTCCACCTCCCAGTAGTGTTGACCGGCAGAGTAGTGAGCCGTGGCCAGGACGCCGCCGAATCGATTGAAGCGCTCGGGCAGATCGGGAAGATCGTTCAGCCGAATGTGGCCCTCCTCCACTTTGGTGTCAAAGTCTGTGATGAACAGGTTGGGGTGAGCCGTGTCGGGGTCCATGGTCAGGTTCTGAGGCATAGTGTGTAGGACATGCATCATCTTCTTCCAAACGATGAGCTGGAAGGGCTCCGGGAAGTCCGACCAGTCAGTTGCACTCTCGGTCGATTTAGGAGTCACCAAGGGCTTGGCACGCGCACGTACGACTTCGTTGTACGTTTTCGTGAGCTTCTCGAAGTTGGTTTTGCCAGTTAGGTGGGTGTTGATATCATCCATCTCGGAGTCCACCTTGGCCAACTCAGTGTCCAACATATCCAGGTTGTCATCGATAACATTGACGGCTGCTCTTTCATCGGCATTAAGGCTCTCCAGCAACGAGTCTCTCTCGTCCAGCAGGAACTGGACAAGCACACCGATGTCTCCCTCGATCTTATCCCTAAGCCTCCGCTTCCTCTGCTTGGCTTCACTTTTGGTGCTTTCGTCGGCCACCTTCACTTTGACACACTGGATCTTGTGCCACCTGAGCACCGTCAGCCTGCTCTCCAGCTCTGCTTTCAGGTCGTTGACGATCTCACTCACCGGGGCAACTTGATGTCGTCTATGGACCTTAGATTCCCTACAGACCACGCAGATGGGCCTCTTATCAGTGTGGCAGTACAGCTTCAGCTCCTCGCCGTGTTTCTCACACTTGCCGTCCATTTGCACAGGCTTCTCCGGCGCGGAACTGATGCCCAGCATGTCCAGCTTGTCCACCATGTTCTGGGCCAGGAAGTTCTTGGTGAAACTGGCCTTGTTGAACACCGCTCTGCACTGGGGACACGCGTACCCTTCGAAATGATCGCGATTTTCATCCCAGTGCAAGCAGATGCAAGCCCGGCAGAAGTTGTGGCCACAATTTAACATGACGGGCTCTTTGAAGTAATCCAGACATATTGGACAGATCAGCTCTTTCTTCCAGTCTTCGTTGGCACCGCCGGTGGCCATGTTGTTGTTTTAGCTCTTCGCAGATGGCGTTGGCTAAAGTTGGCTAGCTTTATAACACGACGCGGATCACGTTACTCCAGTCTTTATAACGGCCGTTCAAGCGTTCCCGACTGGGAATAAGCGCTTCCTAAGCTCAAATATGATCGACGGAACGTGTAACCTATCTGACATGAATTTTACATTTATGTTTTCAACCCTATATTTTACTAAGTTCTGTCTTCAAACCTTCTCTTGTCGTCTCACATTCCAAAGTGTCCGGAAGTATCCTACCAACTCGCCACGTTGGCCTTCGTCGTACGACGGAGTCGCGTCCTGGGAACAGCAGATCTACAAGCTCACAACGCGTCGCAGAAGTGACGCGTTGTGAGCTTGTAGCTCTGCTGTTTTGGTGCGCTGCACGGTCATAGATGGAACTATATACATGTCAACAACCAACTAGCCAATCACACAGCTCGACCGTCCCTCCCGGCCATGGGATCCATACAGTGGGTGCAGAGTACTGCAGAGTGGGGAGGGTGGTCTCCCTCTTGTGGAGCGGAGGTTAAGTGAGAGTGAAAAGCCACTCAAGATTCTCTCTTTTTATAATATATATTTGAGCATAGACTTCAATTGATCCCAGTGGATCTAACTAATTTGGGAGATTTGACCCACTTACCCCATGTCACAGCATGTGGGGTGGGTGTGGCATTGCTTTAACCAAATACTCAGATGACTCTTTATGAGCTCTTCCTCATTGTGGTGTTTTAAGTTTCATGAGGTGACTTCTCACTTCTCCAGTCTTTCTATAGTGTGGCAGTAACATCAAACCACTGTGTGGAGTGAAATAAGAGTGGAATTCTTTGTGAAGAGTGACTGCCAGTTCCTACCACACACACACACAAGAGGTACTGGGTTAGGTTACTCGCGATGAGGAATTTACAGCTTCACCATGTCAGTCTGTTGCTCTAACCACAGAGACATTGATAAGTTGTCAGTGGATTGTGTTGGTGGAAAATGTGACATCCCCTCTGGAAGCTATATCCTCACAGTGAAAAATAAAAAGGAACACTACTGATTTAAATTAACACAAATCTTACAGGGCTCAAATGCAATTTCATGGATTCAAATATGTGTCACTCTAATCTAATCTTTTACATATGTTGCTGATGTCTGAGGTGGGTGGGTCTTTCAGTACCTTCATGATGCTCAGTGACATCATAGAAGGTAGGTTTGTTTCCCTGCCACATCCCTGTTTTTTTCTACAGGTGTTCAGGTGTATTTCACACGCGTTTAGTGATAGTAATAAAATAAATGTATTCTAAACTTGAAGAAAATTAGTGCTTCATAATAACGGTGAGAGACCTTTTGTTTAATACAATTTCACTAAATGCAATATAACCAGTAAGACCCCATGAGAGCAAGAAGCATGCACGCATCCGCCTGGGTGACGGCAGACTGTGCTGGGCAAACGCTGGCGCTGGCGACATATATGGAATCAATTCTGTACTGGCCATATATGGAGCGTGTCTTGAGTGTATTGTACAGGGTTTGATGGGGTCAGATCAACATACAGTATGGAATGTCAGAACAGGTCAGCTCCATATATGGAGATCTAAGGGTGGCAGCGGGGGCAGTGTCTTGAGTGTACAGGGTTTGATGAAGGCCCAGGTAATCAAGGAGGTCCATCCCTATAAAGAAGCCTACACCCTGTCAACAGTTATCTCCACTAGCAACTGTTCTGGGAGTTTTTGATCTCACTATTAGTAAGTAGAGGAAAGCATCAGAAGCAGGACTCAGGCATCAAGATTCAGGCATCATCATCTTTATTCAGAGTTGTCAGTAGGTCGTCAGTACAGCAAAATGGTAGCATGACTTCTTTCCAGTTCTCCCTCCAGTTCCCTCCTCATCAATGACATACACACACTTTTATTGACAGCCAAATCCCAAACAGAATAGACAGTCAGTAACAGGTGGTCATTCAACACCTCCTTTCATGGTTGGAGTTTGTCCGAGGAAGACATAGGTGCTATTCTCATTTCTGTTCTAAATTGAGATAGTTACACAAATACACATTTGCTGACATAGTGGTATAGTAAGCATGGAGACTCATCTGTCAGATTGACAGCTGCAGTTCAGTCAGAATGCATATTGGTGAGAGTCCATTCAATTTGACTGAATGGAAGGCAAAGTAATGCATATATATTTGGTAGACTAGTTGGCATTCTAAAATAGCCATAGAGCACCGAAGTCCTGACATCACTGCCCTCTACTACCAGTAGAGGGCAGTGAGCGCCATGGTTCATGTATGTTTTTATAAGCATTGTACTCTCCATAGGGGGATTTTAGATCGCCTCATATAAGAACTGTGTTTGAAAAATAAACCGATCACCCGGGCCTTTTCACTCATATGGATATGAAGCATCGACTGAAGGTGGAAATGTACAAATATACCCAAAGAGTAACAAAATAAGCGTTAGAAACGAGCCAAACAACCCAGAGACTACATTTCCGGGTAGGCTGCTTCTGCCCGCAGCCCGTCGCACAACAGAAACTGAACGTTAATTACGTTTATTTTTATTTTTATTTTATTGATATATAATGTATCGTGGTTAGTACGAGTCGAGTCACCACCAGTTGAGCTTACGTCAACGAGGAATCTCAGGAACGCAATATGTTGACAGCTGGGCGTGACGTATATGCTCAGCGACATTGCATTCATATGTAGTTTCAAGGCTTTTGCGGTCACATTAATTCCATTTTCTCTAGAAACTGGCTGTATCAAATATGAATGGACATCATTAACGACGCAGCAGCCACTCCCCTGACAGAAACGCTGAGGTGGTCGGTTTATTTTTCAAACACAGTTCTTATATGAAGCGACCTAAAATCGCCGTTTGGGGATCTCAATGCAAATAAACAAATACATGAACCTGGAGATTGACACCCTCTACTGAAAGTGACGTCAGACTTCGGAGCTCTATTACACAACACACGTGCAATATTTACTGACTCGCTGAAAGGCTTCATTTTTTAGAAAGATTGTGCTGTGTACAATCTAGAACCACAAGAATAATGTGTTCATTGACCTTCAAGGAAGTTTGCCACACCTAGTGGGTTCAATGATACAGCACTTTATCATCACATAACAATGTCCTGTTGAGGTTTTCTACAAATGTGCTCAGAATTGCTGCCACCAGAAACTGGAGAAAGATCAGAGGATGGAGAAAAACAGTACAAACTAGAAGGTCTCCACCGGGTCAGGAATGTTTGTGATGATTGCACAAAACGTTTTGTTTGCAAAAATGCAACAATTATGAGTAGCAGCTATACGAACTGAGTGTGTGTGAGACGTGTGTGTGTGTGTGTGACGTGTGTGCATGTGTGTGTGCGTGTGCGTGTGCGTGTGTGCGTGTGTGTGTGTGTCACAGACGTATTTCCTGTTTTGTGTGACTTAATTCAATTAAAGCAGTTTACTGTATTTTTGTGTTGCCTTTGTTTTGACCTTAATAACTATCCCTGCAATGATCTATGGCAGTGTGAAAATTGATCTGACTCTGTATTATCCACTTTCCACCCCCTTGTTGTTAATGTGCACAATACATATAGAATTGTTGGCAGAAATGCTTCATTCATGCTCTGTGGTACCGCAGTGTCGCGTGCCAAAAAAGGGCCAATCTTTTCTCTTTTGATTTGTCCAGTCTCATATTAGTTAATTCATTCTACTGCCCTCCTCAGCTACACATTCCTATATTATAGTAAATGGAATAAAACATTTCCAAATTGTCAACGTGACTCTTCATTTTGTTAAGTATCATGGTATCAAGTGACATGATACTAGTAGCTCAGTTTACCCCTACAACTGTATATATTTCCCCTATTTGTAACGTTTTTTATTATATTTTGACACTTGGCAATGTGGACGGTTTCTCATGCCAATAAAGTTCCTTTGAATTGAATTGTAGTTTGTCTATATTTGGTGCATGGAACCGACACATAATAAAGTATAAATCGTAGATAATGCCCATACACAGGGTGGTATTACATTACAGTCATTTAGCAGACGCTTTTATCCAAAGCGACTTACAATAAGTGTATTCAACATAGGTAGGGAACAAAAACTACTAATCACCAGAAGTCTTTAGTGCATTTTCTGCAAAAACAAGCAACCAAGAGTATACCATGAACTGATGTTACCATCAGTTCATGATAGATAAATTAATAGAATGGTGGATATAATTGTGTTAGTACGGTATGTCATTTCATTGTTTCTTGACAGTAAATCACTATAAGCAAACAGGAGCTTGTTTTTTTTGTTGCATTATTTCCTCAATGGATTTACAATAAGCAAACAGAGGTGTGGACAACTTTCCCCATGATTCAAGATTACAAATGTCTGTACCTTCCTTGTATTGCAGCAACAATTTACTGGGCTCATACTGAGGACAGTCTACGTAAACCGTACCGTTGTAGGTACAGTAGGAGTTGCATGGCGAGTCATTGGTGTGGTTTGGGCTAAAGTCAGTTATGTTATGAGTTATGTCATGCTGTTATCACGTCCAACTGATTGCCAGTGTGTAAATATTGCATTGGAACAGTCAATATTATAAACTGTCAACAACATGGCATAATTAATTCTGTAAAAAACACATTTAATCATTGCATATGATAACCTTGAAAATGTTATTTTATGTAGTCCAGTGGTGTCCAAACCTATGGGGTCCATATTAGAAAATATGAAAACACGCAAGGGCTGTACCGTCGGACTATAACAAAGTGACAAGTCACATACATAACATATGCATCACATTTAAACGATTATATTTAACTATCATAATCAATATTTAATATCAATGGTCATTTGTCAGGTGTGTGCTGTGAACAAAAAGTGTAACTCAGCCTTTTTTCAGCCATATCATATGTCACATTACCAAATGTAACCAGACGAGCATGGTAAAAAAAATACAAGGAACAAGGAACACTAACAAATTATACTCAGGAAATGCCCAGGTAAAAAAACCTGAATGTAAAAATGTCCCATACTGTTGGGTGGGCCGTATAAAATTTGCCCCACGGCCGCATTTGGGGCGTGAATCTATTCTACGTCCGAGCATAGACATGTTAACGCCCTGCCTGCCTCTGATTGGCCTACCGACACTGCCGGCCGCACCAGACTTTCCTCCGAGGTGGATAGCTATTTTGCTGGATAGTCTCACACGAGGTTACTCCGTGGTGGTATAATAGAAGTACCATATAGCACAAGAGAATGACAGCTTGGCACGCGCAACAGTAAATTCTATTTTTGTAGAATTGAAAAACTAATATTTATGCCGTAGTAACCTCGGTCTGTATGGTCTCTATGACCTGATACATTTTGCACAAAGTTCTTAATTTGTCACTGCTGCTTTGTATTTGAAAAATATCTCTTTTCCCTTCATCTTTATCCTTTTTAGTATAATAGTATTAGTTTACTATAATTAGATTAATACACGATAATCAACACAAACACTTTATTTAGAACACAGAACGTACGTGTTCAATCAATTATTCAATCAAAGCAAACGGCATAAACAATATTAGTTTGCCTCTTTCTGGAGCGTCATCTGTCGTGCGTGCCAAGCTGTCATTCTCTGTCCCTCATATTATACCGTACTTAATAATAATACAACTTAAAGTTATATTATTTCCGACCACGGAGTAACCTCGCGTCAGTGTCACCAAACTATCCACCATCTCCACCTTAGCTATCTAATCCACCTCGGAGGTCTGGTAAGACGGGCAGTGTCGGTAGGTTAATCAGAGGCAGGCATTATGTCTATGCTCGGACGTAGAATAGATTCATGCGCGGGCCGCACTTTGGACACCCCTGCTGTAGTCAAAAGGTGTTCAGCCAAAGAAAATTAATAATAATACAATTATTAGTTCTATTAATAGCAGTATTTGCGGTTTGGATGGATTTGGATTTGGTGTTGGATGTCTAACTTCTTGATGTCACACACTTTTCTTTAAGTATTACAATGATCAACATTTGAGGTGGGTTTGTTTTCAATTATGCTAGCAACAATAAAACAGAATAAAACACAAACAACACAATTTAAAAAACGATCTGTCAAAAGAGACACAGGTTTATTATCGTGGTTGAAATTGTCCATCGAGAATAGATTTTTTTGCATCATAATAGCATGTGCTGAAGATCATTCGAAGAAATTGTGGCATTAAAAAAAGCCGCTGAACTTCAGATTCAGACCATGCTCTGGGTCAATTTGAATATTGTCGCTGTCGGAAGGAAACCACTTAACTCCATTTGTGAGGTTATCATTTTTTCCTTTCATAAATCAATGCTATTGAACAGAATTAACACCCTTTTTGTCTGTGTGTTGGTTAAAAAAATATTGAACCAATGAAAAGTATTAAAAAGAGCTTTGGAAAAAAACTCTTAACTCTTTTGGACCGTCAAACTCCACCACCTCTCCCCCTCTCATGCATGTAATTGACAATATATAAAGTCACAATACCAACTTTGATGAGGCAGTATTGCATTGTTTAAAAAGAAAGAAAAAAAATCTGTTCATTTCCGGGAAAATGAACATTTTGGAGTTAGGTGGTTTCTCCCCGACAGCAAAGTTCTAACCTGTCATCATTGCGATACAAAGTGGTAGCTTTCCAACAATAGGCACTAGCCTTATAAATAAAACAGATTTCCAGATTCCAGATTCCAAGGTTCAATATTTGTAATACCCACACCCACGTAAAGGGTATTCTAGCACTGATTTATTAAAAAGAAAAAATAGATGAAAATGGAGTTAGCTGGTTTCTCTGCCCGACAGCGATATACACACATATATTGAAGTGGAGCGCAACATTTTTGAAAGGGAACACATCATGCTTGAACTGGAACACAACTGACATGATGCTGACCATGGTAATGACATGATTAGTGTGTGTGTGTGTGTGTGTGTGTGTGTGTGTGTGTGTGTGTGTGTGTGTGTGTGTGTGTGTGTGTGTGTGTGTGTGTGTGTGGTGTGCGTGTGTGCGTACGTGTGCATGTGTACGTGTGCATGTGTGCGTGCATTTCAAATTACATGAACCCAACTTCAGAACCATGTCAGTACCAAGCCACAATCATTTTGAGGGTTTGCCAAAGGTGTGCACTAGGCTGGCTATATCAACATCGACCTCAGTCCACCACAGTTGATCATCGATGACGCATATACTGTGAATTTCATCTTACATGTATACAGAATGTTGATAGCCTAACTGTACAGGATACAACTTTGGATACCACAGACCATCTAAGTGATTGAGCCACATGTTTTGTTTTGCTCTTACTCAATATGACAAAGAAGAAGTTGTCTTTGGGACCATTAAATTGGAAAAGAGTGCTTGCCCTTCTAACAGTCCTTACCTTTTTGGTAATTGTAGTGACTGCATTGAGTGTGTTCTTTGCAGAAGAAAGAGGTAGGTTGATATATTTTTATTTTCTATCCTATTTCTCCCTACACAGAAATAAGAGTGTTTTTGTTCATATAGTTAGCAAATCTGTAATTAAACCTGATTATACTTCTCATTACATTATATTTCTTCTCCATTTAGTAACATCAGTATTATTATATAATTGCAATTAGAGTCCATATACTCTTGCAAGTTATCCAACTGACGAATGTCAGTCGATAATTTGTTCATCACGGCATCTTTTGACAGATCGCTTTTTAAATTGTGTTGTTTGTGTTTTATTCCGTTTTATTGTTACTAGCATAATTGAAAACAAACCTACCTCAAATGTTGATCATTGTAATACATTACAAAAGTGTGTGACATCAAGAAGTTAGACATCCAACACCATAGCACAAATATTGCTATTAATAGAACTAAGAATTTACCACTGTGCACATGTCCTGTTACTGAACGCGCTTAATCTGTATTGTTTCATGTTGTTTTAAATCGATATTCATTTAGCTGTTTCATTTACTTTATTTTATGTGAAGCTTCATCTGAAGTTCTGAACCTGTCTTGGACAGAACTCCCTTTAAAGAGACTTTTAATCTCAATGGCTTGTAAAATAAAGGTGGTAAAGTAATCACTTGTTTACAGGTGTAACATAATGGGTGAAATACTCTTTTGTGCGAGCTAACCACAGATAATAATACATATTGTGTAATGTGTATATATATATATATATATGGGAGCATGTAAGACTATGTAGGTGCCTGATGGCATCACCTGCCGGCAGCAGCACAAACAGATTGTGCCAGGGATGGTCATTATTGAGCCGCTTATTGTATAAGCTTATCACCGCTCCAGGGCAAATAAAGGATGGGTTGTGATATACTGTGTGTTTGTATATACATATTGTACACACGCACGCACGCACGCACGCACGTTTTGCAAGGACGAATGGAATGAACGGATTGATGTTCACCAAATGCCATGCTTGACGCAAGGACATACTATAGCCCTGTATGTTCCTCATACTAATGTCTCACATGTTCTCATTCCACAGGAAATGAGGATCCAGCACAAGATCAATCAGAACATACATTGAGGAAACCAGGGATTACAGACAAATATAAAGGTCTAAATCGAACAAATGAAAGATCTAATATCGGTGAAAGTGAGCCCCTGGAGGATTTCAGAATTATTCCATTATTGCAAAATAGTACAAATGCAAGTGTAGCTACACACAAAACAGTATTGAGCACACGGGACATTACTTCAACAACCCAGGGAAATAGAATTCCAGCAAGACATTTGGAAACAACAGATGCATCAAACTATACCACAAATACCTCTACAGAGCTTTATAAAACACACAATGACAGTGGAAAAAACCCATCGCCCACTAGATTTTTATCAACAAAGTCTACACTTACAAGTACAACATCTACAACTGAACCAACAGAGAATCCCAGACCTCCTGAACAAACCACTATGCAAAGTATGCTTACTCCTGGATTAATGTTACCCAAAACAGAGGAGCATCTGTCCATGTCTTCCACATCTGAAATGCGCTTTAAAACAGAGTCAGCAGTAAACTCAGCAAGCACTTCTGGAGATAATGATACTTTACCTGTCACTGGTGAGTCTTCCCAGTCAACATTTCTTCTGTAATTACCACGACTTTTATACTATACTGTAGGAATTTATACATAAAAAGAGAGACAGTAGGTATGACACCAGGTCTACATCCAGGGGTGACCAGCTCAGTGGCCTTGTGGTTAGAGTGTCGCCCTGAAACTGGGAGGAAATTTGGTCATACCAAAGACTGTACAAAATGGGACCCAATGCCTCCCTGCTTGACACTCAGCATCAAAGGGTTGGATTGGGGGTCAAATCTACTAATCAAATGATTCCCGAGCGCGGCGCACGCTGCAGCTCACCGCTCCTTGGCTGCGGCTCACCGCTCCAAGAGATGGGTCAAATGCGGAGAACAAATTTCACAGCGGTAACGTGTGTGACAAATCGTGAGACTTTGACTTTGACTTGACTGTGAGGTCCATGGCAGAAAGTCTACCTTCAGTCAAAATGTACTGTCCATAAAAGGTTGTAAATACTGGAATGAGCTCCCTCTCACACTGAGGGAGATCCCCACTTTCACAGCTTTTAAAGGTCAATTCAAACAGTGGCTAAAAAAACAACCAGTCTTGTGATACGTGATCGTACGACTGTCAGTCCACAATAGAGTTGGCCCTAGCAATAGTTTTAATCTTTTCTTATTTTCTCCTTTTACTGTGCTTTGAAATGCATTATCTTTTTGTATGCTGTCCTCTCATGTCTTGTTATGTCAGTTTTGTGTAGTGTTCAATGTCTGGGGACTACGGATGTGTTCAGTGTTCAATTGTCCTAAAGGGACTAGGGATGTGTTCAGTGTTCAATGTCCTAAAGCAGGGGTGCCCACACTTTTTTTTACTTGAGAGCTACTTGCTAAATGACCAGCAGAACAAGATCTACCCACCAAAAAGTGTGTGTGTGTGTGTGTGTGTGTGTGTGTGTGTGTGTGTGTGTGTGTGTGTGTGTGTGTGTGTGTGTGTGTGTGTGTGTGTGTGTGTGTGTGTGTGTGTGTGTGTGTGTGTGTGTGTGTGTGTGTGTGTGCGTGCGTGCGTGCGTCTACCTTAGACAGGCCCGAGTGCATGTCAAATATGAACACAAAAATTGGTGTCCCCAAGTTTTTATGCTTAGGGTTAGGTTTAACATTAGACATCTATCCATTAGGGCTTAGGTTAGATCAGTTATAGTGTGTGTGCGTGAGTGTGTGCATGCATGCATTAATTGCATTATGCACCCTCTTTGAATATGCCACTCACTTTGAATAAAGATTTGAACTACAGAAAGTGCCCTTCTGGGCACAGGTCTCCACCAGGAGGATAGGACTGTGTGAGATGTTTGGCAAAATGTTTAGGATTAATATAAACATGTTTTTGAGGCATTTTGTTCCAAAAATGTGTTTTGCAAAAATCAACCTGTTGGTGGCGCTATAACAGGCCAATGTGAAAAGTGTGGGATATATTCCTCAGCCTAGTAAGAAAATGTGTGAAAGATTTCACGTAAATTGCATGCTGCGTTCATGATTTGAGGCTTTTGTTCAAAACAGGGCAATCTTGCAAACTGTGAAAGCTAATTATAGCCAATTAGGATGGAATATGAAATATCGGACAGATCCGACTTGAGCACATGGCCATAGAGATAGTGTGTAACGATTTGTGAGATTTTTGGACAGAATCTGGAGGAGTAATAGCAAAAAATGTGTTTTACAAAAGTCGGCCTCCTGGTGGCGCTATAAAAGGCAGATGCGGAAAATGCAGGTCAACGGTTTGTCCTTGGCCTCTAGGGAGTGTGCATGCAACGTTTTACGCAGATCGGTGCAGTTTTAGGTAAAACATGTGAAAAGCTGCCTCATGGTGGCGCTATAACAGGCCGTTCTGGAAAATGTGGGGCAGAGGTTCATCGTTGGCATCCAGGGAGTGTGTGTGCAAAGTTTGGCATCGACCGGGTTAACGGTGCCGGAGATTAGCTGGTAACGGACGGACGGAAGGACACACACACACACGGACGGACACACGGACGGACACACACACACACACACACGGACGGAGTGCAAAACATACTCTCTCCCCATGCCTTCGGCCTGGTGGAGACAATAACGTATACGTTTGCAAGACTGGAATGCTGTGTTATTCTGAATGGTGCAGACAACACAACACCCATGTATTGAAATATTAATATTTGCATAGTTGGACTTCATGTGTCCTTCATTTCCTTCAATGCCGGTTTCTTGTTCTTCCATTTTGGATGACTGGCTTCCATTAACCACTTAAACCATGCATAATAGTGAAAATAGGTAGATGAATGTTCCCCTATTTTTAAAACATGCTGACAATAAAGATGCAAGGCTGCTGCAGTTAAACTAACAATCCAGATGTTGTGGTGGTGGTCGAAAACAAAGTATTGCATTGTGGGTTTGAGGCAGGCCCCTTTTGATGTAAATCAATCAAGTCACCTTAATTCAAGTGGCATATGCCAAAAATAGGTTTAAAAAAAAAAGTAATTTAAATTATTTATATTTTAGGCCAGGGGCATGTCATGTGGTCTACCTGCACAGCCTTTGTGATCTACTGGTAGATCACGATCTACCTTTTGGGCACCCCTGTCCTAAAGGGACTACGGATGTGTTCAGTGTTCAATGTCCTAAAGGGACTACGGATGTGTTCAGTGTTCAATGTCCTAAAGGGACTACGGATGTGTTCAGTGTTCAATGTCCTAAAGGGACTACGGATGTGTTCAGTGTTCAATGTCCTAAAGGGACTACGGATGTGTTCAGTGTTCAATGTCCTAAAGGGACTACGGATGTGTTCAGTGTTCAATGTCCTAAAGGGACTACGGATGTGTTCAGTGTTCAATGTCCTAAAGGGACTACGGATGTGTTCAGTGTTCAATGTCCTAAAGGGACTAGGGATGGAAAATAGCTAGCATCTCTGCTAAATCCGGTGTATTTACGCTACATTAAAAAAAACTGTTCATTAATATGCGTGCGTGCGTGCGTGCGTGCGTGCGTGCGTGCGTGCGTGCGTGTGCGTGTATATATTATATATATATATATATATATATATATATATATACTATACACGCATGCAATGTGTGCAATGTGTATATATATGTATACACACACACACACACACACACAGGAACATTTATTATTATTATTATTATTATTATTATTATTATTATTATTATTATTATTATTATTATTATTATTATTATTATTATTATTATTATTATTAACATGCAATAAATGTGCTTTAATTTCAGAAAGTGATGTACCAACAAGAAAGGCAAACATTTCCTTGAAAATCATAAAGGAATTCGTGCCTGCTTATAAAGATCTGAATTCTCCTGAGTCACAACTGTTAATCCACATTTTGATTGAACAGGTAGAGTACCGGTAGCCTATGGAAAAAACAAAAAAACAAAAAAGTATTCAAATTATGCAATTTCCAAATGGAAAAACTTGTAAGTCAGTGATTTCAGAATTTTAGCAATTATTATTGGTGAATTACGTACGTATTATGTTTATTTTATATGGTATTTCAGACTGCTGATGTTTTTATAATTTGTAAACAAGATGTAAGAAAATAATACTCTGCTCATCCTATTTTCAGCTTACTCTTCTGTGCAAAAAAGCAGATCCAAAAAACTTCAAAGATGTACAAGTCACCAAACTAAAGTAAGTTATAAACCTCCTCATTGAGTTTTCCCCTTGTAGGCTAGCTGACACAGCCAATCCCACTGCAGTGAACACCAAGCCACTTTCATAAGTTTGCGACTCTCTAAATGTTAAGAATCACACCAGCGTGAAGTGAGGAGCGCTCTTATCATCGTACATCATCGTGACAAAAAGACACTATGCCTATTTGCTCAGACACTATACGTAAAATTGTCCATTCATTGTCAATGGAAATGTAATGTTTGTGTAGGACAAAATTAGACACTAGGCCGATTTGCTCGTCTACATATGACGTACATTTTCCATTAATTGTCAATGGGAATTTAATGTAGGCTATGTGTAAGACGGAAATCTACGCTAATAGCTGAATGAGGGGCTCCTCAAAAATAATTATAGAAGAGTAAAAAAACAAACATACTAGGGTGTTGAACTAGGTACTCTGTGAAGTAATCATTACAGCTGTAGCTAATACAATTAGTTCAATTAGTTGGTGTATGACAAGAAGGTATATTTTTATCTTTCTATACCAAGGACCTCCAAATAAATATGGTTAATATGGTAATATGGGTAATATGGTGAATATATATGATATATAGCCTCTAGCCTCCTATTGCAAAGTGGCTTTTAAAAAAGAATAGCCGATCTAAATGCTCGTTGTTGTGAGCATGTACTGTAGATCGCTATTTTTGCTATTTACATTGTATTTATTGATTGATTGATTTATTCCCCCATTTTGAAAATCACTGCTCTAAGTCATGTGGAGAGTAGCACTAAAAAAATAAATATTTATATTATATTACTATATATATATATATATATATATATATATATATATATATATATATATATATATATATATATTGTTGTCATTGTAGACTATAAGGGTTGCAAATTGCAAAGTAGCAAACAAATGTAATATGTGTTGAATGTTTTTAAAGACATTAAGTGATCAATTTGATGGTATACTTTCTTGATACCATCTGAAAATTGAAACAAAAAAGTGCAAATATTTCCTAAGGGGGGTGTTCGAAAGGTCATGGCCACTAAAATAAAAAAGGATTCACCCTGTAATTAGATTAGGAAATATCTTGTGTGTAAAATTCATGTTTTGGCCATAGTACATTACAGGTCATAAGGTCACTGAAAGTTAGGGTTAATCCTGATCCTCTCCAGGTACCACAAATGCACTCATCAAATTTCATAGTAATAAAAAAAATCTCTGCTGCACTTATTTATGGGCACTGATTTATGAGCATCTAAAACCTAAAAAATGGAGTCAGTGGTTTCCTCTGGACAGCAAAATTATATTTTTAGATTGTGTGTACTCATAATAGCATGTTGCTGGATATAATTCATGTTCTTTAACAATGCTTTTTCTACCTATTTAGACCTGGGAGTGTTGTCGCTGAGAGTACGGTGCAATACACCTATCCAGACAATGAAATACAAACAAAGTTCCTCAACGCTGAACTACAACAAGCACTGAACAATATCTTCAACAACTCAAGCAACCTGGACAGCATTGGCCACGCTTTTGGTGATAATGTGACAATTGAGTTTCATGAAGTCACCTTTCAATCTGAAACTAATACCTCAACTGTCTCTGGTGTTGAAAAGAATCCAACTTCTAGAACTTCATTCAGTACTACGAAAACATCTTCAAACACAGCTGAAACAACAACTGAAACAACACAAAGTTCAGCTCAAACTACGATTAGCCATTCAAATGAATCTCCAGTGGTATCACCTAAATCTGTGAGGCCCTCAATCTCTTCAATGACAACCAGTAGCACCCATTCGTCAACTGATCAAACTAGTGAAACAACACAGCGTTCAGCGCAAACTGCAACAACTACGAACAGCCATTCTGAGTCTCAACTTCAAACATCAGCTGTCACGGGCAGTGAAACCATTCCAACTTCTGTAACTTTATTCAGCACTACAAAAACATCTTCTAACACAGCTGAATCCCCAGTGTCATCTCAATCTGTGAGGCCCTCAATCGCTTCAATGACAACTAACAGCACCCATTCGTCAACTGATCAAACCAGTGAAACAACACAAAGTTCAGCCCAAACAGCAACGACTGCCAATGAGTCTCAACCTCACATATCAGTTGTCACTGGCAGTGTAACCATTACAACTTCTGCAACTTCATTCAGCACTACAAAACCATCTTCAAACACAGCTGAATCCCCAGTGGTGTCACCTAAATCTGTGAGGCCCTCCATCTCTTCAATGACAACCAGTAGCACCCATTCGTCAACTGATCAAACTAGTGACACAACACAACGTTCAGCGCAAACGGCAACAACTAGGCCTACCAATAGCCATTCTGAGTCTCAACCTCGAACATCAGTTGTCACTGGGAGTGAAACCATTCCAACTTCTGCAAATTCATTCAGCACTACTAAGTCATCTTCAAACACAGCCGAATCCCCAGTGGTGTCACCTAAATCTGTGATGCCCTCCATCTCTTCAATGACAACCAGTAGCACCCATTCGTCAACTGATAAAACCAGTGAAACAACACAAAGTTCAGCCCAAAGGACAACAACTACAAATAGCCATTCTGAGTCTCAACCTCAAACATCAGTTGTCACTGGCAGTGAAACCATTCCAACTTCTGCAACTTCATTCAGCACTACAAAACCATCTTCAAACACAGCTGAATCCCCAGTGGTGTCACCTAAATCTGTGAGTCCCTCAATCTCTTCAATGACAACCAGTAGCACCCATTCGTCAACTGATCAAACTAGTGACACAACACAACGTTCAGCGCAAACGGCCACAACTACCAATAGCCATTCTGAGTCTCAACCTCACATATCAGTTGTCACTGGGAGTGAAACCATTCCAACTTCTGAAACTTCATTCAGCACTACAAAAACATCTTCAAACACAGCTGAATCCCCAGTGGTGTCACCTAAATCTGTGAGTCCCTCAATCTCTTCAATGACAACCAGTAGCACCCATTCGTCAACTGATAAAACCAGTGAAACAACACAAAGTTCAGCCCAAAGGGCAACAACTACAATTAGCCATTCTGAGTCTCAACCTCAAACATCAGTTGTCACTGGGAGTGAAACCATTCCAACTTCTGCAAATTCATTCAGCACTACTAAGTCATCTTCAAACACAGCCGAATCCCCAGTGGTGTCACCTAAATCTGTGATGCCCTCCATCTCTTCAATGACAACCAGTAGCACCCATTCGTCAACTGTTAAAACCAGTGAAACAACACAAAGTTCAGCCCAAAGGACAACAACTACAAATAGCCATTCTGAGTCTCAACCTCAAACACAAACATCAGTTGTCACTGGCAGTGAAACCATTCCAACTTCTGCAACTTCATTCAGCACTACAAAACCATCTTCAAACACAGCTGAATCCCCAGTGGTGTCACCTAAATCTGTGAGTCCCTCAATCTCTTCAATGACAACCAGTAGCACCCATTCGTCAACTGATAAAACCAGTGAAACAACACAAAGTTCAGCCCAAAGGGCAACAACTACAAATAGCCATTCTGAGTCTCAACCTCAAACATCAGTTGTCACTGGCAGTGAAACCATTCCAACTTCTGCAACTTCATTCAGCACTACAAAACCATCTTCAAAAACAGCTGAATCCCCAGTGGTGTCACCTAAATCTGTGAGGCCCTCCATCTCTTCAATAACAACCAGTAGCACCCATTCGTCAACTGATCAAACTAGTGAAACAACACAAAGTTCAGCCCAAACAGTAACAACTACCAATGAGTCTCAACCTCACATATCAGTTGTCACTGGGAGTGAAACCATTCCAACTTCTATAACTTTATTCAGCACTACAAAAACATCTTCAAACACAGCTGAATCCCCAGTGGTGTCACCTAAATCTGTGAGTCCCTCAATCTCTTCAATGACAACCAGTAGCACCCATTCGTCAACTGATCAAACTAGTGACACAACACAACGTTCAGCGCAAACAGCAACAACTGCCAATGAGTCTCAACCTCACATATCAGTTGTCACTGGCAGTGAAACCATTCCAACTTCTGCAACTTCATTCAGCACTACAAAAACATCTTCAAACACAGCTGAATCCCCAGTGTCATCTCAATCTGTGAGGCCCTCAATCTCTTCTATGACAACCAGCAGCACCCATTCGTCAACTGATCAAACCAGTGAAAGAACAAAAGGTTCAGCCCAAACAGCAACAACTGCCAATGAGTCTCAACCTCAAATATCACTTGTCACTGGCAGTGAAACCATTCCAACTTCTGCAACTTCATTCAGCACTACAAAACCATCTTCAAACACAGCTGAATCCCCAGTGGTGTCACCTAAATCTGTGAGTCCCTCAATCTCTTCAATGACAACCAGTAGCACCCATTCGTCAACTGATCAAACTAGTGACACAACACAACGTTCAGCGCAAACGGCAACAACTAGGCCTACCAATAGCCATTCTGAGTCTCAACCTCGAACATCAGTTGTCACTGGGAGTGAAACCATTCCAACTTCTGCAAATTCATTCAGCACTACTAAGTCATCTTCTAACACGGCCGAATCCCCAGTGGTGTCACCTAAATCTGTGAGGCCCTCCATCTCTTCAATGACAACCAGTAGCACCCATTCGTCAACTAATCAAACTAGTGAAACAACACAAAGTTCAGCCCAAACAGTAACAACTACCAATGAGTCTCAACCTCACATATCAGTTGTCACTGGGAGTGAAACCATTCCAACTTCTGTAACTTTATTCAGCACTACAAAAACATCTTCAAACACAGCTGAATCCCCAGTGGTGTCACCTAAATCTGTGAGTCCCTCAATCTCTTCAATGACAACCAGTAGCACCCATTCGTCAACTGATCAAACTAGTGACACAACACAACGTTCAGCGCAAACGGCAACAACTGCCAATGAGTCTCAACCTCAAACATCAGTTGTCACTGGGAGTGAAACCATTCCAACTTCTGCAAATTCATTCAGCACTACTAAGTTATCTTCAAACACAGCCGAATCCCCAGTGGTGTCACCTAAATCTGTGATGCCCTCCATCTCTTCAATGACAACCAGTAGCACCCATTCGTCAACTGATAAAACCAGTGAAACAACACAAAGTTCAGCCCAAAGGACAACAACTACAAATAGCCATTCTGAGTCTCAACCTCAAACATCAGTTGTCACTGGCAGTGAAACCATTCCAACTTCTGCAACTTCATTCAGCACTACAAAACCATCTTCAAACACAGCTGAATCCCCAGTGGTGTCACCTAAATCTGTGAGTCCCTCAATCTCTTCAATGACAACCAGTAGCACCCATTCGTCAACTGATCAAACTAGTGACACAACACAACGTTCAGCGCAAACGGCCACAACTACCAATAGCCATTCTGAGTCTCAACCTCACATATCAGTTGTCACTGGGAGTGAAACCATTCCAACTTCTGAAACTTCATTCAGCACTACAAAAACATCTTCAAACACAGCTGAATCCCCAGTGGTGTCACCTAAATCTGTGAGTCCCTCAATCTCTTCAATGACAACCAGTAGCACCCATTCGTCAACTGATAAAACCAGTGAAACAACACAAACTTCAGCCCAAAGGGCAACAACTACAAATAGCCATTCTGAGTCTCAACCTCAAACATCAGTTGTCACTGGGAGTGAAACCATTCCAACTTCTGCAAATTCATTCAGCACTACAAAACCATCTTCAAACACAGCTGAATCCCCAGTGGTGTCACCTAAATCTGTGAGTCCCTCAATCTCTTCAATGACAACCAGTAGCACCCATTCGTCAACTGATCAAACTAGTGACACAACACAACGTTCAGCGCAAACGGCAACAACTAGGCCTACCAATAGCCATTCTGAGTCTCAACCTCGAACATCAGTTGTCACTGGGAGTGAAACCATTCCAACTTCTGCAAATTCATTCAGCACTACTAAGTCATCTTCTAACACGGCCGAATCCCCAGTGGTGTCACCTAAATCTGTGAGGCCCTCCATCTCTTCAATGACAACCAGTAGCACCCATTCGTCAACTGATCAAACTAGTGAAACAACACAAAGTTCAGCCCAAACAGTAACAACTACCAATGAGTCTCAACCTCACATATCAGTTGTCACTGGGAGTGAAACCATTCCAACTTCTGTAACTTTATTCAGCACTACAAAAACATCTTCAAACACAGCTGAATCCCCAGTGGTGTCACCTAAATCTGTGAGTCCCTCAATCTCTTCAATGACAACCAGTAGCACCCATTCGTCAACTGATCAAACTAGTGACACAACACAACGTTCAGCGCAAACGGCAACAACTGCCAATGAGTCTCAACCTCAAACATCAGTTGTCACTGGGAGTGAAACCATTCCAACTTCTGCAAATTCATTCAGCACTACTAAGTTATCTTCAAACACAGCCGAATCCCCAGTGGTGTCACCTACATCTGTGATGCCCTCCATCTCTTCAATGACAACCAGTAGCACCCATTCGTCAACTGATAAAACCAGTGAAACAACACAAAGTTCAGCCCAAAGGACAACAACTACAAATAGCCATTCTGAGTCTCAACCTCAAACATCAGTTGTCACTGGCAGTGAAACCATTCCAACTTCTGCAACTTCATTCAGCACTACAAAACCATCTTCAAACACAGCTGAATCCCCAGTGGTGTCACCTAAATCTGTGAGTCCCTCAATCTCTTCAATGACAACCAGTAGCACCCATTCGTCAACTGATCAAACTAGTGACACAACACAACGTTCAGCGCAAACGGCCACAACTACCAATAGCCATTCTGAGTCTCAACCTCACATATCAGTTGTCACTGGGAGTGAAACCATTCCAACTTCTGAAACTTCATTCAGCACTACAAAAACATCTTCAAACACAGCTGAATCCCCAGTGGTGTCACCTAAATCTGTGAGTCCCTCAATCTCTTCAATGACAACCAGTAGCACCCATTCGTCAACTGATAAAACCAGTGAAACAACACAAACTTCAGCCCAAAGGGCAACAACTACAAATAGCCATTCTGAGTCTCAACCTCAAACATCAGTTGTCACTGGGAGTGAAACCATTCCAACTTCTGCAAATTCATTCAGCACTACTAAGTCATCTTCAAACACAGCCGAATCCCCAGTGGTGTCACCTAAATCTGTGATGCCCTCCATCTCTTCAATGACAACCAGTAGCACCCATTCGTCAACTGATAAAACCAGTGAAACAACACAAAGTTCAGCCCAAAGGACAACAACTACAAATAGCCATTCTGAGTCTCAACCTCAAACATCAGTTGTCACTGGCAGTGAAACCATTCCAACTTCTGCAACTTCATTCAGCACTACAAAACAGTCTTCAAACACAGCTGAATCCCCAGTGGTGTCACCTAAATCTGTGAGTCCCTCAATCTCTTCAATGACAACCAGTAGCACCCATTCGTCAACTGATCAAACTAGTGACACAACACAACGTTCAGCGCAAACGGCCACAACTACCAATAGCCATTCTGAGTCTCAACCTCACATATCAGTTGTCACTGCGAGTGAAACCATTCCAACTTCTGAAAATTCATTCAGCACTACAAAAACATCTTCAAACACAGCTGAATCCCCAGTGGTGTCACCTAAATCTGTGAGTCCCTCAATCTCGTCAATGACAACCAGTAGCACCCATTCGTCAACTGATAAAACCAGTGAAACAACACAAAGTTCAGCCCAAAGGGCAACAACTACAAATAGCCATTCTGAGTCTCAACCTCAAACATCAGTTGTCACTGGCAGTGAAACCATTCCAACTTCTGCAACTTCATTCAGCACTACAAAACCATCTTCAAACACAGCTGAATCCCCAGTGGTGTCACCTAAATCTGTGAGGCCCTCCATCTCTTCAATGACAACCAGTAGCACCCATTCGTCAACTGATCAAACTAGTGAAACAACACAAAGTTCAGCCCAAACAGTAACAACTATCAATGAGTCTCAACCTCACATATCAGTTGTCACTGGGAGTGAAACCATTCCAACTTTTGTAACTTTATTCAGCACTACAAAAACATCTTCAAACACAGCTGAATCCCCAGTGGTGTCACCTAAATCTGTGAGTCCCTCAATCTCTTCAATGACAACCAGTAGCACCCATTCGTCAACTGATCAAACTAGTGACACAACACAACGTTCAGCGCAAACAGCAACAACTGCCAATGAGTCTCAACCTCACATATCAGTTGTCACTGGCAGTGAAACCATTCCAACTTCTGCAACTTCATTCAGCACTACAAAAACATCTTCAAACACAGCTGAATCCCCAGTGTCATCTCAATCTGTGAGGCCCTCAATCTCTTCTATGACAACCAGCAGCACCCATTCGTCAACTGATCAAACCAGTGAAAGAACAAAAAGTTCAGCCCAAACAGCAACAACTGCCAATGAGTCTCAACCTCAAATATCACTTGTCACTGGCAGTGAAACCATTCCAACTTCTGCAACTTCATTCAGCACTACAAAACCATCTTCAAACACAGCTGAATCCCCAGTGGTGTCACCTAAATCTGTGAATCCCTCAATCTCTTCAATGACAACCAGTAGCACCCATTCGTCAACTGATCAAACTAGTGACACAACACAACGTTCAGCGCAAACGGCAACAACTACCAATAGCCATTCTGAGTCTCAACCTCAAACATCAGTTGTCACTGGGAGTGAAACCATTCCAACTTCTGCAAATTCATTCAGCACTACTAAGTCATCTTCAAACACAGCCGAATCCCCAGTGGTGTCACCTAAATCTGTGATGCCCTCCATCTCTTCAATGACAACCAGTAGCACCCATTCGTCAACTGATAAAACCAGTGAAACAACACAAAGTTCAGCCCAAAGGACAACAACTACAAATAGCCATTCTGAGTCTCAACCTCAAACATCAATTGTCACTGGCAGTGAAACCATTCCAACTTCTGCAACTTCATTCAGCACTACAAAACCATCTTCAAACACAGCTGAATCCCCAGTGGTGTCACCTAAATCTGTGAGTCCCTCAATCTCTTCAATGACAACCAGTAGCACCCATTCGTCAACTGATCAAACTAGTGACACAACACAACGTTCAGCGCAAACGGCCACAACTACCAATAGCCATTCTGAGTCTCAACCTCACATATCAGTTGTCACTGGGAGTGAAACCATTCCAACTTCTGAAACTTCATTCAGCACTACAAAAACATCTTCAAACACAGCTGAATCCCCAGTGGTGTCACCTAAATCTGTGAGTCCCTCAATCTCTTCAATGACAACCAGTAGCACCCATTCGTCAACTGATAAAACCAGTGAAACAACACAAAGTTCAGCGCAAACAGCAACAACTGCCAATGAGTCTCAACCTCACATATCAGTTGTCACTGGCAGTGAAACCATTCCAACTTCTGCAACTTCATTCAGCACTACAAAAACATCTTCAAACACAGCTGAATCCCCAGTGTCATCTCAATCTGTGAGGCCCTCAATCTCTTCTATGACAACCAGCAGCACCCATTCGTCAACTGATCAAACCAGTGAAAGAACAAAAAGTTCAGCCCAAACAGCAACAACTGCCAATGAGTCTCAACCTCAAATATCACTTGTCACTGGCAGTGAAACCATTCCAACTTCTGCAACTTCATTCAGCACTACAAAACCATCTTCAAACACAGCTGAATCCCCAGTGGTGTCACCTAAATCTGTGAATCCCTCAATCTCTTCAATGACAACCAGTAGCACCCATTCGTCAACTGATCAAACTAGTGACACAACACAACGTTCAGCGCAAACGGCAACAACTAGGCCTACCAATAGCCATTCTGAGTCTCAACCTCGAACATCAGTTGTCACTGGGAGTGAAACCATTCCAACTTCTGCAAATTCATTCAGCACTACTAAGTCATCTTCAAACACAGCCGAATCCCCAGTGGTGTCACCTAAATCTGTGATGCCCTCCATCTCTTCAATGACAACCAGTAGCACCCATTCGTCAACTGATAAAACCAGTGAAACAACACAAAGTTCAGCCCAAAGGACAACAACTACAAATAGCCATTCTGAGTCTCAACCTCAAACATCAGTTGTCACTGGCAGTGAAACCATTCCAACTTCTGCAACTTCATTCAGCACTACAAAACCATCTTCAAACACAGCTGAATCCCCAGTGGTGTCACCTAAATCTGTGAGTCCCTCAATCTCTTCAATGACAACCAGTAGCACCCATTCGTCAACTGATCAAACTAGTGACACAACACAACGTTCAGCGCAAACGGCCACAACTACCAATAGCCATTCTGAGTCTCAACCTCACATATCAGTTGTCACTGGGAGTGAAACCATTCCAACTTCTGAAACTTCATTCAGCACTACAAAAACATCTTCAAACACAGCTGAATCCCCAGTGGTGTCACCTAAATCTGTGAGTCCCTCAATCTCTTCAATGACAACCAGTAGCACCCATTCGTCAACTGATAAAACCAGTGAAACAACACAAAGTTCAGCCCAAAGGGCAACAACTACAATTAGCCATTCTGAGTCTCAACCTCAAACATCAGTTGTCACTGGGAGTGAAACCATTCCAACTTCTGCAAATTCATTCAGCACTACTAAGTCATCTTCAAACACAGCCGAATCCCCAGTGGTGTCACCTAAATCTGTGATGCCCTCCATCTCTTCAATGACAACCAGTAGCACCCATTCGTCAACTGTTAAAACCAGTGAAACAACACAAAGTTCAGCCCAAAGGACAACAACTACAAATAGCCATTCTGAGTCTCAACCTCAAACACAAACATCAGTTGTCACTGGCAGTGAAACCATTCCAACTTCTGCAACTTCATTCAGCACTACAAAACCATCTTCAAACACAGCTGAATCCCCAGTGGTGTCACCTAAATCTGTGAGTCCCTCAATCTCTTCAATGACAACCAGTAGCACCCATTCGTCAACTGATAAAACCAGTGAAACAACACAAAGTTCAGCCCAAAGGGCAACAACTACAAATAGCCATTCTGAGTCTCAACCTCAAACATCAGTTGTCACTGGCAGTGAAACCATTCCAACTTCTGCAACTTCATTCAGCACTACAAAACCATCTTCAAAAACAGCTGAATCCCCAGTGGTGTCACCTAAATCTGTGAGGCCCTCCATCTCTTCAATAACAACCAGTAGCACCCATTCGTCAACTGATCAAACTAGTGAAACAACACAAAGTTCAGCCCAAACAGTAACAACTACCAATGAGTCTCAACCTCACATATCAGTTGTCACTGGGAGTGAAACCATTCCAACTTCTATAACTTTATTCAGCACTACAAAAACATCTTCAAACACAGCTGAATCCCCAGTGGTGTCACCTAAATCTGTGAGTCCCTCAATCTCTTCAATGACAACCAGTAGCACCCATTCGTCAACTGATCAAACTAGTGACACAACACAACGTTCAGCGCAAACAGCAACAACTGCCAATGAGTCTCAACCTCACATATCAGTTGTCACTGGCAGTGAAACCATTCCAACTTCTGCAACTTCATTCAGCACTACAAAAACATCTTCAAACACAGCTGAATCCCCAGTGTCATCTCAATCTGTGAGGCCCTCAATCTCTTCTATGACAACCAGCAGCACCCATTCGTCAACTGATCAAACCAGTGAAAGAACAAAAGGTTCAGCCCAAACAGAAACAACTGCCAATGAGTCTCAACCTCAAATATCACTTGTCACTGGCAGTGAAACCATTCCAACTTCTGCAACTTCATTCAGCACTACAAAACCATCTTCAAACACAGCTGAATCCCCAGTGGTGTCACCTAAATCTGTGAGTCCCTCAATCTCTTCAATGACAACCAGTAGCACCCATTCGTCAACTGATCAAACTAGTGACACAACACAACGTTCAGCGCAAACGGCAACAACTAGGCCTACCAATAGCCATTCTGAGTCTCAACCTCGAACATCAGTTGTCACTGGGAGTGAAACCATTCCAACTTCTGCAAATTCATTCAGCACTACTAAGTCATCTTCTAACACGGCCGAATCCCCAGTGGTGTCACCTAAATCTGTGAGGCCCTCCATCTCTTCAATGACAACCAGTAGCACCCATTCGTCAACTAATCAAACTAGTGAAACAACACAAAGTTCAGCCCAAACAGTAACAACTACCAATGAGTCTCAACCTCACATATCAGTTGTCACTGGGAGTGAAACCATTCCAACTTCTGTAACTTTATTCAGCACTACAAAAACATCTTCAAACACAGCTGAATCCCCAGTGGTGTCACCTAAATCTGTGAGTCCCTCAATCTCTTCAATGACAACCAGTAGCACCCATTCGTCAACTGATCAAACTAGTGACACAACACAACGTTCAGCGCAAACGGCAACAACTGCCAATGAGTCTCAACCTCAAACATCAGTTGTCACTGGGAGTGAAACCATTCCAACTTCTGCAAATTCATTCAGCACTACTAAGTTATCTTCAAACACAGCCGAATCCCCAGTGGTGTCACCTAAATCTGTGATGCCCTCCATCTCTTCAATGACAACCAGTAGCACCCATTCGTCAACTGATAAAACCAGTGAAACAACACAAAGTTCAGCCCAAAGGACAACAACTACAAATAGCCATTCTGAGTCTCAACCTCAAACATCAGTTGTCACTGGCAGTGAAACCATTCCAACTTCTGCAACTTCATTCAGCACTACAAAACCATCTTCAAACACAGCTGAATCCCCAGTGGTGTCACCTAAATCTGTGAGTCCCTCAATCTCTTCAATGACAACCAGTAGCACCCATTCGTCAACTGATCAAACTAGTGACACAACACAACGTTCAGCGCAAACGGCCACAACTACCAATAGCCATTCTGAGTCTCAACCTCACATATCAGTTGTCACTGGGAGTGAAACCATTCCAACTTCTGAAACTTCATTCAGCACTACAAAAACATCTTCAAACACAGCTGAATCCCCAGTGGTGTCACCTAAATCTGTGAGTCCCTCAATCTCTTCAATGACAACCAGTAGCACCCATTCGTCAACTGATAAAACCAGTGAAACAACACAAACTTCAGCCCAAAGGGCAACAACTACAAATAGCCATTCTGAGTCTCAACCTCAAACATCAGTTGTCACTGGGAGTGAAACCATTCCAACTTCTGCAAATTCATTCAGCACTACAAAACCATCTTCAAACACAGCTGAATCCCCAGTGGTGTCACCTAAATCTGTGAGTCCCTCAATCTCTTCAATGACAACCAGTAGCACCCATTCGTCAACTGATCAAACTAGTGACACAACACAACGTTCAGCGCAAACGGCAACAACTAGGCCTACCAATAGCCATTCTGAGTCTCAACCTCGAACATCAGTTGTCACTGGGAGTGAAACCATTCCAACTTCTGCAAATTCATTCAGCACTACTAAGTCATCTTCTAACACGGCCGAATCCCCAGTGGTGTCACCTAAATCTGTGAGGCCCTCCATCTCTTCAATGACAACCAGTAGCACCCATTCGTCAACTGATCAAACTAGTGAAACAACACAAAGTTCAGCCCAAACAGTAACAACTACCAATGAGTCTCAACCTCACATATCAGTTGTCACTGGGAGTGAAACCATTCCAACTTCTGTAACTTTATTCAGCACTACAAAAACATCTTCAAACACAGCTGAATCCCCAGTGGTGTCACCTAAATCTGTGAGTCCCTCAATCTCTTCAATGACAACCAGTAGCACCCATTCGTCAACTGATCAAACTAGTGACACAACACAACGTTCAGCGCAAACGGCAACAACTGCCAATGAGTCTCAACCTCAAACATCAGTTGTCACTGGGAGTGAAACCATTCCAACTTCTGCAAATTCATTCAGCACTACTAAGTTATCTTCAAACACAGCCGAATCCCCAGTGGTGTCACCTACATCTGTGATGCCCTCCATCTCTTCAATGACAACCAGTAGCACCCATTCGTCAACTGATAAAACCAGTGAAACAACACAAAGTTCAGCCCAAAGGACAACAACTACAAATAGCCATTCTGAGTCTCAACCTCAAACATCAGTTGTCACTGGCAGTGAAACCATTCCAACTTCTGCAACTTCATTCAGCACTACAAAACCATCTTCAAACACAGCTGAATCCCCAGTGGTGTCACCTAAATCTGTGAGTCCCTCAATCTCTTCAATGACAACCAGTAGCACCCATTCGTCAACTGATCAAACTAGTGACACAACACAACGTTCAGCGCAAACGGCCACAACTACCAATAGCCATTCTGAGTCTCAACCTCACATATCAGTTGTCACTGGGAGTGAAACCATTCCAACTTCTGAAACTTCATTCAGCACTACAAAAACATCTTCAAACACAGCTGAATCCCCAGTGGTGTCACCTAAATCTGTGAGTCCCTCAATCTCTTCAATGACAACCAGTAGCACCCATTCGTCAACTGATAAAACCAGTGAAACAACACAAACTTCAGCCCAAAGGGCAACAACTACAAATAGCCATTCTGAGTCTCAACCTCAAACATCAGTTGTCACTGGGAGTGAAACCATTCCAACTTCTGCAAATTCATTCAGCACTACTAAGTCATCTTCAAACACAGCCGAATCCCCAGTGGTGTCACCTAAATCTGTGATGCCCTCCATCTCTTCAATGACAACCAGTAGCACCCATTCGTCAACTGATAAAACCAGTGAAACAACACAAAGTTCAGCCCAAAGGACAACAACTACAAATAGCCATTCTGAGTCTCAACCTCAAACATCAGTTGTCACTGGCAGTGAAACCATTCCAACTTCTGCAACTTCATTCAGCACTACAAAACAGTCTTCAAACACAGCTGAATCCCCAGTGGTGTCACCTAAATCTGTGAGTCCCTCAATCTCTTCAATGACAACCAGTAGCACCCATTCGTCAACTGATCAAACTAGTGACACAACACAACGTTCAGCGCAAACGGCCACAACTACCAATAGCCATTCTGAGTCTCAACCTCACATATCAGTTGTCACTGCGAGTGAAACCATTCCAACTTCTGAAAATTCATTCAGCACTACAAAAACATCTTCAAACACAGCTGAATCCCCAGTGGTGTCACCTAAATCTGTGAGTCCCTCAATCTCGTCAATGACAACCAGTAGCACCCATTCGTCAACTGATAAAACCAGTGAAACAACACAAAGTTCAGCCCAAAGGGCAACAACTACAAATAGCCATTCTGAGTCTCAACCTCAAACATCAGTTGTCACTGGCAGTGAAACCATTCCAACTTCTGCAACTTCATTCAGCACTACAAAACCATCTTCAAACACAGCTGAATCCCCAGTGGTGTCACCTAAATCTGTGAGGCCCTCCATCTCTTCAATGACAACCAGTAGCACCCATTCGTCAACTGATGAAACTAGTGAAACAACACAAAGTTCAGCCCAAACAGTAACAACTACCAATGAGTCTCAACCTCACATATCAGTTGTCACTGGGAGTGAAACCATTCCAACTTCTGTAACTTTATTCAGCACTACAAAAACATCTTCAAACACAGCTGAATCCCCAGTGGTGTCACCTAAATCTGTGAGTCCCTCAATCTCTTCAATGACAACCAGTAGCACCCATTCGTCAACTGATCAAACTAGTGACACAACACAACGTTCAGCGCAAACAGCAACAACTGCCAATGAGTCTCAACCTCACATATCAGTTGTCACTGGCAGTGAAACCATTCCAACTTCTGCAACTTCATTCAGCACTACAAAAACATCTTCAAACACAGCTGAATCCCCAGTGTCATCTCAATCTGTGAGGCCCTCAATCTCTTCTATGACAACCAGCAGCACCCATTCGTCAACTGATCAAACCAGTGAAAGAACAAAAAGTTCAGCCCAAACAGCAACAACTGCCAATGAGTCTCAACCTCAAATATCACTTGTCACTGGCAGTGAAACCATTCCAACTTCTGCAACTTCATTCAGCACTACAAAACCATCTTCAAACACAGCTGAATCCCCAGTGGTGTCACCTAAATCTGTGAGTCCCTCAATCTCTTCAATGACAACCAGTAGCACCCATCCGTCAACTGATCAAACTAGTGACACAACACAACGTTCAGCGCAAACGGCAACAACTACCAATAGCCATTCTGAGTCTCAACCTCAAACATCAGTTGTCACTGGGAGTGAAACCATTCCAACTTCTGCAAATTCATTCAGCACTACTAAGTCATCTTCAAACACAGCCGAATCCCCAGTGGTGTCACCTAAATCTGTGATGCCCTCCATCTCTTCAATGACAACCAGTAGCACCCATTCGTCAACTGATAAAACCAGTGAAACAACACAAAGTTCAGCCCAAAGGACAACACCTACAAATAGCCATTCTGAGTCTCAACCTCAAACATCAGTTGTCACTGGCAGTGAAACCATTCCAACTTCTGCAACTTCCTTCAGCACTACAAAACCATCTTCAAACACAGCTGAATCCCCAGTGGTGTCACCTAAATCTGTGAGTCCCTCAATCTCTTCAATGACAACCAGTAGCACCCATTCGTCAACTGATCAAACTAGTGACACAACACAACGTTCAGCGCAAACGGCCACAACTACCAATAGCCATTCTGAGTCTCAACCTCACATATCAGTTGTCACTGGGAGTGAAACCATTCCAACTTCTGAAACTTCATTCAGCACTACAAAAACATCTTCAAACACAGCTGAATCCCCAGTGGTGTCACCTAAATCTGTGAGTCCCTCAATCTCTTCAATGACAACCAGTAGCACCCATTCGTCAACTGATAAAACCAGTGAAACAACACAAAGTTCAGCCCAAAGGGCAACAACTACAAATAGCCATTCTGGGTCTCAACCTCAAACATCAGTTGTCACTGGCAGTGAAACCATTCCAACTTCTGCAACTTCATTCAGCACTACAAAACCATCTTCAAACACAGCTGAATCCCCAGTGGTGTCACCTAAATCTGTGAGGCCCTCCATCTCTTCAATGACAACCAGTAGCACCCATTCGTCAACTGATGAAACTAGTGAAACAACACAAAGTTCAGCCCAAACAGTAACAACTACCAATGAGTCTCAACCTCACATATCAGTTGTCACTGGGAGTGAAACCATTCCAACTTCTGTAACTTTATTCAGCACTACAAAAACATCTTCAAACACAGCTGAATCCCCAGTGGTGTCACCTAAATCTGTGAGTCCCTCAATCTCTTCAATGACAACCAGTAGCACCCATTCGTCAACTGATCAAACTAGTGACACAACACAACGTTCAGCGCAAACAGCAACAACTGCCAATGAGTCTCAACCTCACATATCAGTTGTCACTGGCAGTGAAACCATTCCAACTTCTGCAACTTCATTCAGCACTACAAAAACATCTTCAAACACAGCTGAATCCCCAGTGTCATCTCAATCTGTGAGGCCCTCAATCTCTTCTATGACAACCAGCAGCACCCATTCGTCAACTGATCAAACCAGTGAAAGAACAAAAAGTTCAGCCCAAACAGCAACAACTGCCAATGAGTCTCAACCTCAAATATCACTTGTCACTGGCAGTGAAACCATTCCAACTTCTGCAACTTCATTCAGCACTACAAAACCATCTTCAAACACAGCTGAATCCCCAGTGGTGTCACCTAAATCTGTGAGTCCCTCAATCTCTTCAATGACAACCAGTAGCACCCATTCGTCAACTGATCAAACTAGTGACACAACACAACGTTCAGCGCAAACGGCAACAACTACCAATAGCCATTCTGAGTCTCAACCTCAAACATCAGTTGTCACTGGGAGTGAAACCATTCCAACTTCTGCAAATTCATTCAGCACTACTAAGTCATCTTCAAACACAGCCGAATCCCCAGTGGTGTCACCTAAATCTGTGATGCCCTCCATCTCTTCAATGACAACCAGTAGCACCCATTCGTCAACTGATAAAACCAGTGAAACAACACAAAGTTCAGCCCAAAGGACAACACCTACAAATAGCCATTCTGAGTCTCAACCTCAAACATCAGTTGTCACTGGCAGTGAAACCATTCCAACTTCTGCAACTTCCTTCAGCACTACAAAACCATCTTCAAACACAGCTGAATCCCCAGTGGTGTCACCTAAATCTGTGAGTCCCTCAATCTCTTCAATGACAACCAGTAGCACCCATTCGTCAACTGATCAAACTAGTGACACAACACAACGTTCAGCGCAAACGGCCACAACTACCAATAGCCATTCTGAGTCTCAACCTCACATATCAGTTGTCACTGGGAGTGAAACCATTCCAACTTCTGAAACTTCATTCAGCACTACAAAAACATCTTCAAACACAGCTGAATCCCCAGTGGTGTCACCTAAATCTGTGAGTCCCTCAATCTCTTCAATGACAACCAGTAGCACCCATTCGTCAACTGATAAAACCAGTGAAACAACACAAAGTTCAGCCCAAAGGGCAACAACTACAAATAGCCATTCTGAGTCTCAACCTCAAACATCAGTTGTCACTGGCAGTGAAACCATTCCAACTTCTGCAACTTCATTCAGCACTACAAAACCATCTTCAAACACAGCTGAATCCCCAGTGGTGTCACCTAAATCTGTGAGTCCCTCAATCTCTTCAATGACAACCAGTAGCACCCATTCGTCAACTGATCAAACTAGTGACACAACACAACGTTCAGCGCAAACAGCAACAACTGCCAATGAGTCTCAACCTCACATATCAGTTGTCACTGGCAGTGAAACCATTCCAACTTCTGCAACTTCATTCAGCACTACAAAAACATCTTCAAACACAGCTGAATCCCCAGTGTCATCTCAATCTGTGAGGCCCTCAATCTCTTCTATGACAACCAGCAGCACCCATTCGTCAACTGATCAAACCAGTGAAAGAACAAAAAGTTCAGCCCAAACAGCAACAACTGCCAATGAGTCTCAACCTCAAATATCACTTGTCACTGGCAGTGAAACCATTCCAACTTCTGCAACTTCATTCAGCACTACAAAACCATCTTCAAACACAGCTGAATCCCCAGTGGTGTCACCTAAATCTGTGAGTCCCTCAATCTCTTCAATGACAACCAGTAGCACCCATTCGTCAACTGATCAAACTAGTGACACAACACAACGTTCAGCGCAAACGGCAACAACTACCAATAGCCATTCTGAGTCTCAACCTCAAACATCAGTTGTCACTGGGAGTGAAACCATTCCAACTTCTGCAAATTCATTCAGCACTACTAAGTCATCTTCAAACACAGCCGAATCCCCAGTGGTGTCACCTAAATCTGTGATGCCCTCCATCTCTTCAATGACAACCAGTAGCACCCATTCGTCAACTGATAAAACCAGTGAAACAACACAAAGTTCAGCCCAAAGGACAACACCTACAAATAGCCATTCTGAGTCTCAACCTCAAACATCAGTTGTCACTGGCAGTGAAACCATTCCAACTTCTGCAACTTCCTTCAGCACTACAAAACCATCTTCAAACACAGCTGAATCCCCAGTGGTGTCACCTAAATCTGTGAGTCCCTCAATCTCTTCAATGACAACCAGTAGCACCCATTCGTCAACTGATCAAACTAGTGACACAACACAACGTTCAGCGCAAACGGCCACAACTACCAATAGCCATTCTGAGTCTCAACCTCACATATCAGTTGTCACTGGGAGTGAAACCATTCCAACTTCTGAAACTTCATTCAGCACTACAAAAACATCTTCAAACACAGCTGAATCCCCAGTGGTGTCACCTAAATCTGTGAGTCCCTCAATCTCTTCAATGACAACCAGTAGCACCCATTCGTCAACTGATAAAACCAGTGAAACAACACAAAGTTCAGCCCAAAGGGCAACAACTACAAATAGCCATTCTGAGTCTCAACCTCAAACATCAGTTGTCACTGGCAGTGAAACCATTCCAACTTCTGCAACTTCATTCAGCACTACAAAACCATCTTCAAACACAGCTGAATCCCCAGTGGTGTCACCTAAATCTGTGAGGCCCTCCATCTCTTCAATGACAACCAGTAGCACCCATTCGTCAACTGATCAAACTAGTGAAACAACACAAAGTTCAGCCCAAACAGTAACAACTACCAATGAGTCTCAACCTCACATATCAGTTGTCACTGGAAGTGAAACCATTCCAACTTCTGTAACTTTATTCAGCACTACAAAAACATCTTTAAACACAGCTGAATCCCCAGTGGTGTCACCTAAATCTGTGAGTCCCTCAATCTCTTCAATGACAACCAGTAGCACCCATTCGTCAACTGATCAAACTAGTGACACAACACAACGTTCAGCGCAAACAGCAACAACTGCCAATGAGTCTCAACCTCACATATCAGTTGTCACTGGCAGTGAAACCATTCCAACTTCTGCAACTTCATTCAGCACTACAAAACCATCTTCAAACACAGCTGAATCCCCAGTGGTGTCACCTAAATCTGTGAGGCCCTCCATCTCTTCAATGACAACCAGTAGCACCCATTCGTCAACTGATCAAACTAGTGAAACAACACAAAGTTCAGCCCAAACAGTAACAACTACCAATGAGTCTCAACCTCACATATCAGTTGTCACTGGGAGTGAAACCATTCCAACTTTTGTAACTTTATTCAGCACTACAAAAACATCTTCAAACACAGCTGAATCCCCAGTGGTGTCACCTAAATCTGTGAGTCCCTCAATCTCTTCAATGACAACCAGTAGCACCCATTCGTCAACTGATCAAACTAGTGACACAACACAACGTTCAGCGCAAACAGCAACAACTGCCAATGAGTCTCAACCTCACATATCAGTTGTCACTGGCAGTGAAACCATTCCAACTTCTGCAACTTCATTCAGCACTACAAAAACATCTTCAAACACAGCTGAATCCCCAGAGTCATCTCAATCTGTGAGGCCCTCAATCTCTTCTATGACAACCAGCAGCACCCATTCGTCAACTGATCAAACCAGTGAAAGAACAAAAAGTTCAGCCCAAACATCAACAACTGCCAATGAGTCTCAACCTCAAATATCACTTGTCACTGGCAGTGAAACCATTCCAACTTCTGCAACTTCATTCAGCACTAAAAAAACATCTTCAAACACAACTGAATCCCCAGTGGTGTCACCTAAATATGTGAGTCCCTCAATCTCTTCAATGACAACCAGTAGCACCCATTCGTCAACTGATCAAACTAGTGACACAACACAACGTTCAGCACAAACGGCAACAACTACCAATAGCCATTCTGAGTCTCAACCTCAAACATCAGTTGTCACTGGGAGTGAAACCATTCCAACTTCTGCAAATTCATTCAGCACTACTAAGTCATCTTCAAACACAGCCGAATCCCCAGTGGTGTCACCTAAATTTGTGATGCCCTCCATCTCTTCAATGACAACCAGTAGCACCCATTCGTCAACTGATAAAACCAGTGAAACAACACAAAGTTCAGCCCAAAGGGCAACAACTACAAATAGCCATTCTGAGTCTCAACCTCAAACATCAGTTGTCACTGGCAGTGAAACCATTCCAACTTCTGCAACTTCATTCAGCACTACAAAACCATCTTCAAACACAGCTGAATCCCCAGTGGTGTCACCTAAATCTGTGAGTCCCTCAATCTCTTCAATGACAACCAGTAGCACCCATTCGTCAACTGATCAAACTAGTGACACAACACAACGTTCAGCGCAAACGGCCACAACTACCAATAGCCATTCTGAGTCTCAACCTCACATATCAGTTGTCACTGGGAGTGAAACCATTCCAACTTCTGAAACTTCATTCAGCACTACAAAAACATCTTCAAACACAGCTGAATCCCCAGTGGTGTCACCTAAATCTGTGAGTCCCTCAATCTCTTCAATGACAACCAGTAGCACCCATTCGTCAACTGATAAAACCAGTGAAACAACACAAAGTTCAGCCCAAAGGGCAACAACTACAAATAGCCATTCTGAGTCTCAACCTCAAACATCAGTTGTCACTGGCAGTGAAACCATTCCAACTTCTGCAACTTCATTCAGCACTACAAAAACATCTTCAAACACAGCCGAATCCCCAGTGGTGTCATCTCAATCTGTGAGGCCCTCCATCTCTTCAATGACAACCAGTAGCACCCATTCGTCAACTGATCAAACTAGTGAAACAACACAACGTTCAGCGCAAACGGCAACAACTACCAATAGCCATTCTGAGTCTCAACCTCAAACATCAGTTGTCACTGGGAGTGAAACCATTCCAACTTCTGCAAATTCATTCAGCACTACTAAGTCATCTTCAAACACAGCCGAATCCCCAGTGGTGTCACCTAAATCTGTGATGCCCTCCATCTCTTCAATGACAACCAGTAGCACCCATTCGTCAACTGATAAAACCAGTGAAACAACACAAAGTTCAGCCCAAAGGACAACAACTACAAATAGCCATTCTGAGTCTCAACCTCAAACATCAGTTGTCACTGGCAGTGAAACCATTCCAACTTCTGCAACTTCATTCAGCACTACAAAAACATATTCAAACACAGCTGAATCCCCAGTGGTGTCACCTAAATCTGTGAGTCCCTCAATCTCTTCAATGACAACCAGTAGCACCCATTCGTCAACTGATAAAACCAGTGAAACAACACAAAGTTCAGCCCAAAGGGAAACAACTACAAATAGCCATTCTGAGTCTCAACCTCAAACATCAGTTGTCACTGGCAGTGAAACCATTCCAACTTCTGCAACTTCATTCAGCACTACAAAACCATCTTCAAACACAGCTGAATCCCCAGTGGTGTCACCTAAATCTGTGAGTCCCTCAATCTCTTCAATGACAACCAGTAGCACCCATTCGTCAACTGATCAAACTAGTGACACAACACAACGTTCAGCGCAAACGGCCACAACTACCAATAGCCATTCTGAGTCTCAACCTCACATATCAGTTGTCACTGGGAGTGAAACCATTCCAACTTCTGAAACTTCATTCAGCACTACAAAAACATCTTCAAACACAGCTGAATCCCCAGTGGTGTCACCTAAATCTGTGAGTCCCTCAATCTCTTCAATGACAACCAGTAGCACCCATTCGTCAACTGATAAAACCAGTGAAACAACACAAAGTTCAGCCCAAAGGGCAACAACTACAAATAGCCATTCTGAGTCTCAACCTCAAACATCAGTTGTCACTGGCAGTGAAACCATTCCAACTTCTGCAACTTCATTCAGCACTACAAAAACATCTTCAAACACAGCCGAATCCCCAGTGGTGTCATCTCAATCTGTGAGGCCCTCCATCTCTTCAATGACAACCAGTAGCACCCATTCGTCAACTGATCAAACTAGTGAAACAACACAACGTTCAGCGCAAACGGCAACAACTACCAATAGCCATTCTGAGTCTCAACCTCAAACATCAGTTGTCACTGGGAGTGAAACCATTCCAACTTCTGCAAATTCATTCAGCACTACTAAGTCATCTTCAAACACAGCCGAATCCCCAGTGGTGTCACCTAAATCTGTGATGCCCTCCATCTCTTCAATGACAACCAGTAGCACCCATTCGTCAACTGATAAAACCAGTGAAACAACACAAAGTTCAGCCCAAAGGACAACAACTACAAATAGCCATTCTGAGTCTCAACCTCAAACATCAGTTGTCACTGGCAGTGAAACCATTCCAACTTCTGCAACTTCATTCAGCACTACAAAAACATCTTCAAACACAGCCGAATCCCCAGTGGTGTCATCTCAATCTGTGAGGCCTTCCATCTCTTCAATGACAACCAGTAGCACCCATTCGTCAACTGATCAAACTAGTGAAACAACACAACGTTCAGCGCAAACTGCAACAACTACGAACAGCCATTCTGAGTCTCAACCTCAAACATCAGCTGTCACGGGCAGTGAAACCATTCCAATTTCTGTAACTTTATTCAGCACTACAAAAACATCTTCTAACACAGCTGAATCCCCAGTCTCATCTCAATCTGTGAGGCCCTCAATCTATTCTATGACAACCAGCAGCACCCATTCGTCAACTGATCAAACTACTGAAACAACACAAAGTTCAGCCCAAACAGTAACAACTACCAATGAGTCTCAACCTCACATATCAGTTGTCACTGGCAGTGAAACCATTCCAACTTCTGCAACTTCATTCAGCACTACAAAAACATCTTCTAACACAGCTGAATCCCCAGTCTCATCTCAATCTGTGAGGCCCTCAATCTATTCTATGACAACCAGCAGCACCCATTCGTCAACTGATCAAACTACTGAAACAACACAAAGTTCAGCCCAAACAGTAACAACTACCAATGAGTCTCAACCTCACATATCAGTTGTCACTGGCAGTGAAACCATTCCAACTTCTGCAACTTCATTCAGCACTACAAAAACATCTTCAAACACAGCTGAATCCCCAGTGGTGTCACCTAAATCTGTGAGTCCCTCAATCTCTTCAATGACAACCAGCAGCACCCATTCGTCAACTGATAAAACCAGTGAAACAACACAAAGTTCAGCCCAAAGGGCAACAACTACAAATAGCCATTCTGAGTCTCAACCTCAAACATCAGTTGTCACTGGCAGTGAAACCATTCCAACTTCTGCAACTTCATTCAGCACTACTAAACCATCTTCAAACACAGCCGAATCCCCAGTGGTGTCATCTCAATCTGTGAGGCCCTCAATCTCTTCAATGACAACCAGCAGCACCCATTCGTCAACTGATAAAACCAGTGAAACAAAACAAAGTTCAGCCCAAAGGGCAACAACTACAAATAGCCATTCTGAGTCTCAACCTCAAACATCAGTTGTCACTGGCAGTGAAACCATTCCAACTTCTGCAACTTCATTCAGCACTACTAAACCATCTTCAAACACAGCCGAATCCCCAGTGGTGTCATCTCAATCTGTGAGTCCCTCAATCTCTTCAATGACAACCAGTAGCACCCATTCGTCAACTGATCAAACTAGTGAAACAACACAACGTTCAGCGCAAACTGCAACAACTACGAACAGCCATTCTGAGTCTCAACCTCAAACATCAGCTGTCACGGGCAGTGAAACCATTCCAATTTCTGTAACTTTATTCAGCACTACAAAAACATCTTCTAACACAGCTGAATCCCCAGTCTCATCTCAATCTGTGAGGCCCTCAATCTATTCTATGACAACCAGCAGCACCCATTCGTCAACTGATCAAACTACTGAAACAACACAAAGTTCAGCCCAAACAGTAACAACTACCAATGAGTCTCAACCTCACATATCAGTTGTCACTGGCAGTGAAACCATTCCAACTTCTGCAACTTCATTCAGCACTACAAAAACATCTTCTAACACAGCTGAATCCCCAGTCTCATCTCAATCTGTGAGGCCCTCAATCTATTCTATGACAACCAGCAGCACCCATTCGTCAACTGATCAAACTATTGAAACAACACAAAGTTCAGCCCAAACAGTAACAACTACCAATGAGTCTCAACCTCACATATCAGTTGTCACTGGCAGTGAAACCATTCCAACTTCTGCAACTTCATTCAGCACTACAAAAACATCTTCAAACACAGCTGAATCCCCAGTGGTGTCACCTAAATCTGTGAGTCCCTCAATCTCTTCAATGACAACCAGCAGCACCCATTCGTCAACTGATAAAACCAGTGAAACAACACAAAGTTCAGCCCAAAGGGCAACAACTACAAATAGCCATTCTGAGTCTCAACCTCAAACATCAGTTGTCACTGGCAGTGAAACCATTCCAACTTCTGCAACTTCATTCAGCACTACTAAACCATCTTCAAACACAGCCGAATCCCCAGTGGTGTCATCTCAATCTGTGAGTCCCTCAATCTCTTCAATGACAACCAGTAGCACCCATTCGTCAACTGATCAAACTAGTGAAACAACACAACGTTCAGCGCAAACTGCAACAACTACGAACAGCCATTCTGAGTCTCAACCTCAAACATCAGCTGTCACGGGCAGTGAAACCATTCCGACTTCTGTAACTTTATTCAGCACTACAAAAACAACTTATAACACAGCCGAATCCCCAGTGGTGTCACCTAAATCTGTGAGTCCCTCCATCTCTTCAATGACAACCAGTAGCACCCATTCGTCAACTGATCAAACTAGTGAAACAACACAACGTTCAGCGCAAACCGCAACAACTACGAACAGCCATTCTGAGTCTCAACCTCAAACATCAGCTGTCACGGGCAGTGAAACCATTCCGACTTCTGTAACTTTATTCAGCACTACAAAAACATCTTCTAACACAGCTGAATCCCCAGTGTCATCTCAATCTGTGAGGCCCTCAATCTCTTCAATGACAACCAGCAGCACCCATTCATCAACTGATCAAACCAGCGAAACAACACAAAGTTCAGCCCAAACAGCAACAACTGCCAATGAGTCTCAACCTCAAACATCAGTTGTCACTGGCAGTGAAACCATTCCAACTTTTGCAACTTCATTCAGCACTACTAAACCATCTTCAAACACAGCCGAATCCCCAGTGGTGTCATCTCAATCTGTGAGTCCCTCAATCTCTTCAATGACAACCAGTAGCACCCATTCGTCAACTGATCAAACTAGTGAAACAACACAACGTTCAGCGCAAACTGCAACAACTACGAACAGCCATTCTGAGTCTCAACCTCAAACATCAGCTGTCACGGGCAGTGAAACCATTCCGACTTCTGTAACTTTATTCAGCACTACAAAAACATCTTATAACACAGCCGAATCCCCAGTGGTGTCACCTAAATCTGTGAGTCCCTCCATGTCTTCAATGACAACCAGTAGCACCCATTCGTCAACTGATCAAACTAGTGAAACAACACAACGTTCAGCGCAAACCGCAACAACTACGAACAGCCATTCTGAGTCTCAACCTCAAACATCAGCTGTCACGGGCAGTGAAACCATTCCGACTTCTGTAACTTTATTCAGCACTACAAAAACATCTTCTAACACAGCTGAATCCCCAGTGTCATCTCAATCTGTGAGGCCCTCAATCTCTTCAATGACAACCAGCAGCACCCATTCATCAACTGATCAAACCAGCGAAACAACACAAAGTTCAGCCCAAACAGCAACAACTGCCAATGAGTCTCAACCTCAAACATCAGTTGTCACTGGCAGTGAAACCATTCCAACTTCTGCAACTTCATTCAGCACTACAAAAACATCTTCTAACACAGCTGAATCCCCAGTGTCATCTCAATCTGTGAGGCCCTCAATCTCTTCAATGACAACCAGCAGCACCCATTCATCAACTGATCAAACCAGCGAAACAACACAAAGTTCAGCCCAAACAGCAACAACTGCCAATGAGTCTCAACCTCAAACATCAGTTGTCACTGGCAGTGAAACCATTCCAACTTCTGCAACTTCATTCAGCACTACAAAAACATCTTCAAACACAGCTGAATCCCCAGTGGTGTCGTCTCAATCTGTGAGGCCCTCAATCTCTTCAATGACAACCAGTAGCACTGGTACACATTCGTCAACATTTCCAACCAGTAAGCCAACACCATCTCTTGTCCAAACTATAACATATTCACAAAGACCATCTGTACCTTCACCTCACAATGTCACAACTGGTTCTCATACAACATCAAAGTCAACTAAAGCAACTTCTTTCAAGAGTCCCCAGTCATCTGAAATATTTTCTCCATCAATCAAGACCAGTGAACCTTCAATACAAGTTACACCCTCTTCTACTCTAGAAACCACATCAAGAGATGTGACTACACAAACCAAAAATAATTCTACAGAAACAACTCAATCATCTACAATCACACAACAAAACACAACTATTTTCTCCACACCAATGACAAGCACAAAACAAACTACAAATACTGTTACAACGGAAAGCTCAACTGTCACAACTGCTATCGAACCAATAACCAATCAATCACCATCTACATTGTCTCCGTGCCAAGATGACACCTATGGAGATACCTGCATTTATGGGGACAATGATGTAACTCCTGTTTTCGGTTAGTGGTCCTGTTCTTAATGGAGTGCTTCACCCATGTTTTTACTTCATCTTCTTCATATTGTTCCTCACTACTGCTCATCATAAGATTGAAGATTATACCATTTCCGTCTAGTCACTGTGTCTCAGAGATGGGCTTTCGACCCCATGTACTGATGACATCATCCAGTGGTTATTTTAAACAAGATGTTAAACTGTTTTACATTTGTATTGTACTAGAATTTCGCGGGCCTTCGGCCCGCTCATCCCAGAGTTGCGTTGCCCCGCGTTGCGATACAGAAGTCCACAGGTACAGAAGTCCACAGTGACACGCGTTGTATGCAGCTGTTTTGTGTTGCAGCGCGTGCGCGCGTGTGCGTGTAGTGTTGTTGGTGTTGTTGTGATCCATATATGCGCCTTGGTTCGTCCCGTTTGTTCCACGCCAGGTGTAAACAGAGACAGGAGCCGTGTGTGTGTCACACCAAAAGTGGTGACCTATAGAATCCTGTACATATAAGCATCACGCAATCGTCACCCCTACACAGCAGTCATTAATTAATGGTCTTGACTTGATTGCCTATGCGTTGAAGTTATATAGGGTGAAAAGCGTGAAATGCACAGGCTCATGTTACATCGCTGCTGGCTGCCACTGCCACTCTCTCTCTCTCGCTCTCTTCTCTCTCCTCCCTCGCTGGGGGGGGGGGGGGGGGGGGATTGGTTGCGCTGCCTTCGACAGTGCTATACTTCTCCAGCAGCGGTGCAGAACCGAGAGAGTGACACATTCTTTTGGATGTAAACTGCGCAACGTTTAGCTTTAAAGATCGGATTGTGTAGTCGCACCGGTGCTACAAAGTGAATTGTACAACTTGCACGGTGATATGTGAAGTCGCAAATGCGAGTACGTAGTCGCACTGTCGAGCCCTGTGTAGTGTAGTGCAATTTGCGCTGCATCGCGCGGCGATCCAAATCCCCCCCCCCGCGCGCGCGCGCACACACACACACACACACACACACACACACTGTACGTAGCTTTTTGTTGTTGCAGCGCGCGCGTGTGCGTGTGGTGTTGCTGTTGTTGTTCGTATCCATATATGCGCCTCGGGTGTGGGGATCGCCATGTGAGGGGGCTAGCCAATAAGGGCCCTGTGTTGCATGTGGAGAATTGTGTAGGTTAGTGTGTGTGGTGTAGCCGAACGGGGTGGTGAGAACATGAGGGGGATGTAGCACAGCAATGGGTGACCCCTACATTAAGCTGTGTTGCTCCCAAGATGCAGTGCAAATGCGTGTTGTAGCAACCGTAGCCAATGGGAAAACAGGATGCAGTGTTGCCAGGTCCGCGAATTGTAAGCGAGTTGTAAGTAGCGTGTTGAATGGCATTTTTTCTGGGCTTGTTTTCATAGACGTGGCAACAAATTAGGCGGGGGTGTCGGTGCTTGTGGCGTGTTTGTGTTTATTATTTATATTGATATTGTTTGCGAGTGTGGACGGGAGCCGGCTTTAGTGGCAGTGCGATGACAATTTTTACGCGGGTGGTGTGGAGTGTGGCCGAGCGGCGCGACATTAGGAGATAGGGAACGAACGACGCGGAGGGTAAGTGTGTGACGTGTTAGTGTGTTGTTGCAGTGTGTGTTGCAGCGTGTTGCAGCGTGTCAGTGACGTAGTAGCTGGTGACTTTCTTTTCGTGGTTCGGGCTTTGGGGACACCTTTTCAAATGTATAATAGATTGTATAAACTAATACAATCTTCATAACTGTAATCCAGTTACAATATTGACACAACATAAAGAGATTTATGTTATTCATTTTGAAATCTCTCATGTTAATCATGTGTTGGGGCGACTGTGGCTCAAGAGGTAGAGCAGGTCGTCCAATGATCCATGGGTCGGCGGTTCGAATCCCGGCTCCTCCTGGCTACATGTCGAAGTGTCCTTGGGCAAGACACTGAACCCCAAATTGCTCCCGATGTGCTGGTTGGTACCTTGCATGGCTTCCGCCGCAATCGGTGTATGAATGTGTGTGTGAATGGGTGAATGTAATGCACAATCTATGTAAAGCGCCTTGGATAAAGGCGCTATATAAATGCACCAGTTACCATTTTGTTGCACTTGCAGATAGTGGAGCAGTACCCACAAGAAATGCTAATATTTCTTTGGAAATCATGAAGACATTTCAGAGGGCATTTTACCATTTAAGCTCACGAGAGTCGCTAGCTTTCATAAACAAACTGGAAAAGGAGGTAAAATATAGATTCAATGTTGTATGATTTAATTATTATGAGGTTATTCACTAAAACGTAATAATCGTCATCGTTAATGCTTTTGTTATGGGTAATTATTCATTATTCATATCGTTGTTTTTTACTTCCAGCTTGAAATCCTATGCAAAGAGGCAGATCTACAGAATTTCAGAGGAGTAAAAGTCACTAAATTAACGTAGGTGATCAGAATTGTAATCTAGGTGTTTTTTCCTTTGTTTTTCTTAAAACTTTATTTGACATTTGACTTGTCTTTTGTCTGTTGTAGACCAGGAAGTGTTGTTGCAGAGACTACAGCTGAATACAGCTATCCAAACAGTGAAACTCAAATACTGTTTCTCAACGACAAAATCGGTGACAGACTGAGAGATATCTTCACTGACACAAGCAACCTAAACAGAATTGGCCAAGCCTTTGGAAACGTGAGCGTGCAGCACAACAGCGTAATACTGCCACCAACTGAAATTAAAAGTGAGTGAGAACCATCATGAATGCATTATTCCACAAGTTTTTGACACATTAAAATGAAGCTATACACACAGCTGCTTTGTACATTTAACAATCTTGGGTGGTGGGCATGGCATTTGTAGTATACTATTAAATTATATTCAATAAATTGATGTGACACTGGGAAGTCATATTTTGTATTATGTACTGCATATCCAACAGATATCGCAGACCTCCGGCCCTATATCAACTGCAGGTTTTTTAATTACACTGCTGAGGTTGTTAATGGGCGATGGCAATGCAGTGGACCTTGTAAGACGAGCCCAGATTACTGCAATCAGCATGGACAATGTCTGAATAACATTGAACTGGGAGCTACTTGTCAGTAAGTCACCAAACATCGTTCTTTATTTCTGTCATATTATGTTAATGGGTCATGTCAACTGCGAATAGTGAAAATAGCTGTAGATCTGCTATTTCAACTATTATTTAAAAATATATATTCCTGGAACATCTTTGACCTTTTAAAAAAAAGAATTGTTACATTTCAATCGTAAAAATATGACCGTAGTTGAGTGATATTTGACAGGAGTATCCATTCTTTGACTGGGGTTGAGTATCCAACACTGGCAGTAACCATGTTGAAATGAACACAGGTGCTACAAGTCTGACCTGGAGCAGTATGACGGTCCACGGTGTGAACTCTTCCACTGGGGCCCAGGGTTCTATGGAGCACTCTTTGGATCACTGGCTGGAGCTCTTCTCCTCCTGATACTTGTTGTTGTTGTGGTCATTATACTGAAGAAGAGAAGCCGAACCATGTGGTGAGTTTTCATGCATGGAAAAAGGGTTGGGCAATTACCGTATTGTACCGAATATAAGACGACTCTGATTATGACAACCCCCATTTTTCAAGACTCATTTGTGGAAAAACAACATTGAATGTCAAATAGTCTAGTCCCCGATTATAATACAACCCCGTTATTTAGGATATTTCTATTGGAGAAAAAAAACGTAGTCTTATATTCAGACCAATAGGGGTAACTGAAAATATATCAAAACCCATGTTTAGAATCTTGTGCATGTTGTAGGTTAATCAAATAATCGAGAAGAAAGGTTTATCTTTTGATAATTGTTTTTATTTCTTACTGTATATATCAATGTATCAACGAAAACTATTCGAATCAATTTTAAATCAATTAGTCTGATTAACCCTGTATTATACTTTGTGGTTGTGTACAAACATTGTGAAAATAGGCGAACTATAAGCTCACAACGTGTCTTGAGCTTGTAGATCTGGTATTTTCACTATTTAAAAAAGAATAATCGTTCATTAATCGTAATTGAAAAACATGTCCCCAGCATTGTTGTGCAAATGCTTCCCTAAGGTTTATTGTCCCTATCCATTTGATTAAGAATGTCTTAACAAATCTTAGGGCAACGAACAAGAAATGTGGCAACCGATTGACGGATTTCGAGGAGGACTTCTTTGATTTCTCAGACTTAGGTTTGTTCCAGTCCATTCATCTCAATTTTGCACCATCCTTAAACAGCATGTGATTTTAACATTCCACATTTGGTTCTTTTTTCAACAGGCCAAGGAGGGACATACAGCGTCAATCACAATTTTGGATTTGAATAAAGCTCTAGTTCAGTTTTTAATCTATATACTGTAGAGAATGTTGACACTGAATAGCAGTGTGTTTGTTTATAGCGTGCATTTACACACAATAAGCCATAGGCCTATAGGTCATTCTACAGAAGTTGTGCAAATTGAAGGTTGGGGGGAGAAGTAAAAAAACGAATTATCATTTTATTTTAAAAACGAGGTATGTACAGTGTAATCTCATGTAATGTTTTTTCTGAGTTAGGATGAATTTGTTGACTGACCATTTTCTTTTTTCTTGTTGATTATTCATATTATTTTACATTTGGCTGCATTGTTTCTGCTGTGACTGCTCATACCACTTCCACTAATGATTTGCACTTTGAATAGTAGGCTACTGTTCCAATTGCACATTGAACGCATTAGCACTTTTTTTTTTTTTTTAATGCTGCTCTCTCTCTCACCTTTTATGTTTTTAATTGCCTTTGTCTCCTTTAAAATATTTAGTTTTTACTGGTGACGAGAGTAAGGTATTTTGATCCCATGTATGTACTAGTTGTGTATTATGGAAGTGACAATAAATTGATTCTGATTCTGACTACCACCTCTAATCATACAATGGAACTATGTGCCATGAAGTGATGAATGATACTGTCTGTCTGTCTGTCTGTCTGTCTGTCTGTCTGTCTGTCTGTCTGTCTGTACTTACTACTTAGGCAACCAGTACAATTAAGTGGGCCCCTGAGACCTCTGGGTACCTTTTTAAGTGGTGCAACCACTTCCTTATGCAGCTTTGTGTGTCTGTGGGTGGCTGGCTGGCTGTGTCCGTCTCTGGCTGGGCCCGGAACATCCAGGGGGACCCACAGACGCACACGGTACCTCTGTCATTTCTTGACCGTACAGTGACAGTACAGTACAGTATAGTAGAGGGTCCCCCACAGGGTAACTCTGTCATTTCTCAACCGTATCGGGCCGGCACCCTGTGCGTGTTCTTGTGGGTCTGGAAGTTTCGGGGACCCCCCGGGAAGTTGCACCACTTCTATTATCTATTTATTTTTACATTGCATATTATATTATATTTTCATATATTTTTTATTTATTTTTAATGGGAGCCAAATACACTACAATTCTTATTACAATAACGCCTAATATTTGTACAAGTTCTACAAATTGTTACAAAACCTGTTGGATAGCAGTAATTTTGGGCATAAACAATAAGTTGAAGGGTAAACTTATGCAGCCATGCATGTTCAAATAATGTTTACATTTCCAACCATTTTCCATAGCTACATTCATTTTATGTATTTAATTTGGGATTAAAACATTTGACATAATTAAACTTATTTTCATGATTCTCCTATTATTCCAAGGCGATGACAAAGAAGCATCCACATCCTCTACACCCATAGTCCAGAGGTAGAGGGCAACCAACCAACTGTTGCCTGGTTAATTTACTGCATTTACTGAAGAGCATTCAACAAAGTATATGCACAGCGCACAGCACACACTAGGCCAGCTCTGGTCCCTCCATAGCTCTAATGAACGAACGGAGCAAAGGGTTTTAGGGCTATGGACCAGAGCTAGTAGTAGGCATAGTCTGTCAGTGATTTAAAAGAGGCCGGCACGGTGCACCAAATAAGAAAATATGCACTCTGTTAAATACAATTTAAAGCTTACCATGTCGACCATGTCGTCAAAACTCTTATAACCTGACACTGCTCGCTGGTCGCTGCTTCATCCATCCGCCTGCATACAAGACGAGGAAGAAGCGAATTTGCTCAGTTATAGCGATGATTTGTCATGATTTTCTTGCAGCCTGACAATCCAGCTTAAGCATTATAACACTATACACCATGCTCATAATTACTTACTTATTTTCTTTGCTTACATTTATTAATATTCTACCCACAAGGGCACAAGGGGTTCCGTTTTTTGCTATGGTTTTTTGTTAGGTCAGATGTGATTAAGTGTTTCTTCGCTAGATGGCGTGCTTACTCTTTACACCACCTTTTGTATACAATGTAGACAGAAGTTTCTTGACAGCCTCTTATTGCTCACTAAATATTAATATAATTTGATCACAGTTGCATGGAAGACAAATGCTACTATGATAACAATTACTTTACCATTATTTTATTTTAATTAGTTCTTCATAACTGAGTGGCGTGCTCTGAACAGAAATGTCTGACCATGCATGGATTTATTGCTTGCACTGGAATACCTTTTTGTTTCATTATGTTTTGTGATTTCTGTTCTACAAAAGTAAATTAATTAAATTATTATTATCATCATATGATGGTTTGCTGTTCCAGGCAGACATTACACATTACAGTCATCTGCAGCCAGAACAGCAGATGTTATATAACAATTAATGAGGCACTATACACTAATGAGCATAATAATTCTGGAGTTTGTCCCAGGCTTAGGTGAAACTTCTGCTGAATCAGTCCATAGATGGACCTCAGACTAATTACTTTATACCAGTGGTTTGCAAACTTTTAAATATCAAGGACTTCCAGAGTGTAGAGTGTAGAAATGGAACCAAATTGTCAGGCCTGGTAGGATAAGGATCCGTTTGGACCCCCTCAAGGAACCCTGAGGATCCCTAGACCCCGCTTTGTATTTGTGACTAAAGTCACAAAATTGAAAATAGTTCCTCAGGTCAAGTCCTGCTAGCTATCCCATGGCCTCTTAAAAATGTCCAATTTAAACCTCATCCATCCATCCATCTTCAACCGCTTATCCGTAGTCGGGTCGCGGGGGCAACCGACCACCAGAGTGCTCCAGACTTCCCTCTCCAGAGCAACATTAGTAACTTCCTCCTGGGGGATTCCGAGACGTTCCAAGGCCAGTGAGTCGATGTGTTTCCTCCAACTGCGCCTTGGTCTGCCCCGGGGTCTCCTCCCTGTGGGACGTGCGGTTTAAACCTCTGATGCATAAATGTTAAGGTATGAAGTTAACCTAGCCTAGATTACTTTTCGCTTGCTTCTACTTGATGCTCATGAGTTAAAATAAACAGAAAGTCAGAAATGTAATAGTATAAAATAATCTACAACAATATAAAATATCTACTTTTTGTAGTTTGTAGTAAAGTAATTGAAATGTACAGTAGGTTACCATTTTAAATACTTTAATAACTTAGTACTGCATAACTATACTTATCCTATACAGTAGGCTATGACCGAAATGTTGATTCAATAATAAAGCAGAGAAAGGTGAAATGTTTTTAGAGAGTGCATGTTGATTTAAAATTTTAGATAATGGACATCAATACGAGAGATTTATAAATATGTACTGTAGGCCTCAAATCAGATTTATGATTTCTCAGCGCTCTGCTCATTCAGTCAACATTTGATCTAATGTGTCTCTGACTAGACCATAGTTTAAATGGGTAGCCCTTGTCCCAGTTGCCATAGCCACCACCCATGCGGTCGCCTAGCAGCTCAGCCAAGAGCCCAGGTGAAAGGGTTTGCAGGTGGCCTAGATTGATCACAGTTGCCTTTTGTTCAACTGAGGCACAGCACACAGTTAATATCAGCACACAGTACATATGTTTTCAAGTCACTACGGGGGACAATAGACAAGTACACCCAAATTTGGCAATTATTTTGCCTCCAAAAGTTTTGGGATTAAATGTGATAAATGCTTTGTCGCTCAAGTGTGTCGCTTGCTGGAAATGACCGAGAACATGACACAGAGGCATCAATGCAAAAAAAAAAAGACACTGAACAAAGACAATAAAAGCAACACTTGCAACCATTGTTGAAATGTTTTACCATGTTTTACCACTTAAACCATATATTTTGTTGACCGGAGTCCCACAGAGGTCTAATACTAGAATAGTAAAGCCCCTCCTCCTCTTTTCCCTCTACAACAATATTCTACAAAAATAGAAGATCTTGAAGCTCACATTTTTGCCAATCTTTACCCTATTATGACATGCCCAGTATGGGCATGTAGTTAAAGTAGTTAAAATCTTTGTACATGAAGCTCTCACAAAATAGAGGCATTGGTTACAACCAGGAAGAGGAAGGAACGTAATCTATACCCGTCAATTTGTTTAAGTGGCTCTTCTCTATCTGGCTGTGGATGAATTGTAGTGAGCCACAGCACAAGGCTGTGAAGTGATAGAAGACAAGTCAAACGGTTGAATCAGAGCAAACTTAACCCATTGAAGCCCCATCTTGGGGAAAACATTCACCAAAAATAGCAGGTCTCACTTTGGTTTAAATCCTTTAGTTTAAATCCTATATATTTTGTAGACACGAGTCCTCTGTTAGGCCCAATCCTCCCCCCAATCCCCCCCCCCCCCCCCCTCTACACCAAATCTCATCGCTGAAAATGGCAGATCTAGCAGCTTGCATATAGTGAGCTTGTGTAGGTGTAGCTGTTCTTTTTTGCTAAATGTACAATGCAAAACATATATACAAAAAAAACATACAAGAATTGTATAAACACAGTCATAAATAAGCCATTTTATTTTGTTTCCTTGTTAAAAGAATATAGATTGATCAACTCATTCATAACAAATGGAATTGTTAAATACTGTACACAGCATACTGTACTCTCAGTGCATATCTTCAACACAACAGAGAATCTCACTTAATTCTTGATAAACTAGTCTTCATTTTGATGGTTTTTTTCTCCTCTTAATTCCTAATAATAAGACATGTGACAGGTTAAGATTAAATAACATCAGTGTACAATGTAAACAATATTTCAGACATTACTGCCAAGTCCAAACAACATCGTCGTTGCAAGGTTTGTGACCAGGAGGGGTGAGGGAAAAGTGTACTTCAAAAACTGTTTGACCACAGCACTAATTTGTTTTCCATAATTGAACAACAACAAGTTCCTCGCCTAGGGTTACTTCAATGAATGTGCTACATTTACAATTATAATCCCCCACGTTTCTTGAATCATCCATAATAAAAATTAATATATTTATTGGCTGCCAGCAGCCAAAGTCTCTCGGACCACACCCACTGCAATCATGTAAGGCAGGAATGCTTGAGCAGAACAGGAAAGTCTGTGTTTTATGCAGGTAAACCCTGCAGAGTCTATGCAATACGTCTAACACCTCATCTCCACAATATCTATTTATAGATTGTCCAAAGTTAGAAGTGATTTTTAATCTAAAACCCAACGAATTAACTATATTGTAATGGGCATTACAATATATTTGTCAACTATCCAATCGGCAATTAATAGCTGGTTATTGTACCCTACGAATTACAAATGTGACACGGGGAACTAGCTAAAATGGTGGGTAGATTAAATATTAATTCTAATATCAAGGGAGGTAGTATTTGAGGCAAATTAGTTCCAAGCTATGACTCACAGCTTGACCAAAAATGAGCTCCAACAGTTTGACATAGTTCAGTAAGAACAGCATCATACATTCACATAATGTTCAACAGGCCATTTTCTGTGCAACAAAACAGACCTGGACATTGAAAGAAAGAAATATATAAGTGTGCACTTTAGAAGGATGTACTTTTAAAAGCAGGTGCTGCAAACAGGCAGAGCACAGTAACAAATATTGTTAGCTATTTTTCTACTAATACTGTAGTAGAAAGTCATTCTATACAGTATCACCAGGTGTGTACTTTTACTACTGTCGCTCACAACAGGCCACACACACATACAGTAAACACACGCATACACACACACACACACAACACGTAAACTAACAATAGTCAATTTCACCAATAAGCTGCACTAGACATTTCACTGGAATCATACATAGCTACCAGTAATCCATCTCTCACTAGTACAAAATGTATATGCCATGTGTACATCAGCAAATGCAAAACAACAGACATACCTGTAAGTGGGCTAGAGAAAGATAAACTTCATCAGGGTGGTGAACTAGATCAATTTAACATGCATCCATATAGTTTTATGATCCATGACATGCATACACTATAATACAGGTAGCTAGAGAGTTTGCATCACTTGCATGACTTCATATTTCACTACTTAAACCCCATATACTTGGGACCACCAGGTCTCTGTCCTTGACCTGCTCCTTTTCACCAAATATCTTTGTGTAGATCTGTTATTTTTTTACCTATCATGACATGTCCAGAATAGGGATGCTAGAGTTCAAGTGGTTAAGCGATACATGGCTGCTTCACTGACCCCACACACACACACACACACACACACACACACACACACACACACACACACACACACACACACACACACACACACACACACACACACACACACACACACACACACACACACACACACACACACACACACACCACTGAGAACATGAGGTTGAAGTCCATCTTGAACCTTCAGACTGCACCACAATATCAGCAAAACGGTACAATATATCAAATACCATGAAACAATATAAAAAATAATCACTCTGCAATGTCAAATTTGACCCACAATCTATGATCAGGGACACCTACTTCTCATCTAATTTCTGTAGCTACAGCCATTCCAACATTTCCAGTAACTGCATACGGTGCATGCATTCCCTGTATTTTCAGAATACGGAAGGGGTAAAACAGATATTCAGTAAAAGCAGCAGTTTGAGGGGCTTTAGTGTGTCCAGTTTCATCTTATTTCTTTTGACCAGTGGTTGTTGCTTGGGTAAAGTAAGAGTCCTCTCCCATCAAAAGAGAATTGAGTTTATTTCTTTTCAAACTAAATCTACATGTGCTTTCCAGTCGGAGTCCGATGGCCCTGCACCCTGGCCTGTGGGACTGTTCATGACCCGGAGGATCTTCTCAACTTCAGGTGTGTCCAGGAAAGCAGGCCGCTGAGGCAACAGAAAGTAATGAGTGGTGCTGGCCTTCCTGCCATTCTCCATAACAGGCAGGATACAGGGCGACCCCTCGCTGTTCTGTCTCTGCAAGCCCCGGAAGCTTACATATTTAGGATCAGGGGCAAAGCTTTGGGTGGTTGGCATTATCCCGTTTACATACGTAGGGAGGCTCTTGGGACTCGGAGTGCGTGAGCCGCCTCTAGACAAGGGCTCCCTAGGCGGTACCTTAGGGGGTTTGTCCTCATCGCTGTAAGCCCCTGACGAAACCTCAGCTGACCAGCGCCGGTAGTCTACACCCGTTAGTCTACCGACGACGGACCGTGGAGGGATAGGTGGGGGTACCTCTGAATTATCCGTGCCCTGGGCATGCCGGTGATGGCATGACAGGCGTGATGTGGGCTTGTTGAAGGAACCGGCTGGGCCGGAGTGAGAACGTCTTAACTTCCTCTGAGCCCTTTCCTGCTGTCTCTGACACACCGCGACAGATCTCTCCTGTGGCTCTTGCGGCCGGTGTTCGAGGCGCTCCTGCACCACCTGCTGTGGAGGTGGTGGGGGCTGCTGCAGTAGCGGCGGCGGGGGGGGCTGTTGCGGCTGCTGCGGTGGCCTTTTCTGTGCAGTCGGGCCCTCAATATAGGCATAATTGATCTGCCCGCAGCCCCTGAAGCTCCGCCGACTAGGGGCTCCATAGCGAAACGCAGGCGGCTTGGAACAGTTATCAGGCACCAGGCAGCGACTGTCGTCGGAGCTTGTGAAGAATTCCACCTCATTGTCCATCGCCTGTTCAGGCGAGAGGTCTGTCCGTACGGGGAGGGGGGGCAGAGGCTTGGAACATCGGCCTGGCGTCTGCGGTGGACTGCTGTGCTCGTACACAGACAGCCTCTGGAATGAGGGGACTACCTGGTCGTCGTCAACGGGACTCGGCGTTGACGGTTCCGCGCATGAAAAGAAGAGATGGGTGGGCCGGGATTTCTTAGGGGGTAGTCTCAGCATGCCGGGGCTATGTTTCTGTTTCTGTCCTGTCAAGAGGAAAATTAAATGAAGATACAGATGTTATTGTATGAACTGCATCATCTACCAATCAAGATCTGACACCTAGCATCCCTATTCTGAGCGAAAATGCTGTGAAAATAGTGAGCTTGCAGAGACATTTTCAGCGAAGAGATTTGATGTACAGGGGAAAACAAATGAGCGGGCCCAAGTACAGACCCCGGTAAACTATTTAGAGCTCAACGTTAACTATGACATATAATAAAATAATGTATCATCGTAATTCTAGATTTAAGTTTCAAGCATGAGTGGCCCGTCAGCACTTGCCCTAGCCTAGCCCCTTAGATAGCACATTATGTAGACTTAGATAGTATTTTAAACAGACTTATAGCTTGTTACGTAGACAGCTCTAGAATTGCACTTTATGTAGTCATAGCACTTTATAGTACACATGTATAATATATTATATAGTATAGTATGTATAGTTAACATAGATACTCCACTGTTACGTTCTTAGTCTACGCATGATTCATGATAACTACTTCTTATATATGTGATGTATGCCATGCTTTTGTTATTGCTTAATGTAAGTCGCTCTGGATTAAGAGCGTCTGCTAAATGCCTAAATTGTAAATTGTAAATTGTAGTGTAGCAGCTGAACTCTACTGTGGATGATCGTAGAGTGGATGGATGCAACACTTACTTACCATCATAAGGTAACGACGATGTAGGTGGCATGTGTTGCTGGGCACGAGAGCTGTAATCCATGTGGTTATTCATCTGGTAGTACAAACTAAAGGAAGAGAGAGAGATAACATCAATATTAGCTTCACTGGTGTACATCTCATGTTTGGGGAAATGAATGCCCTTTCAAAACATCAGCTACATTACTATTATCGAAGGATAATGCTACATTTATATGCCTAATCAATGCATCCCATCGTACGACAAAATAGCTCAAGTTATACCTGGGATAGCCAAAAATAGCACATCTCGCAATGCTCGCAATGCATCGCAATGTGGAGCGTCAACTTTGTAGATCTGACTATTTTCAGCACACAAAGACTTCTGCGTACAACAAAGTATAAATCAGACTAAAAAAACGTCTTTCACTTCTAGGAACGTACTTGTTGACGTCATGAGGATAGCTCCATGAGGGCTTAGATCCAGCCATACTGTGACAGTAGCTGCCCCGCAGGAAGGGGCTTTCTGCGGGCAAACAGATTCCTTGGGCAGTCAGGCCCGCTGTGCACATGCTCCAGGCACAATCGGGTCGCATCAAAGCCAGGAAATACTCAGACACCGGCCTCCGTTTCTTCTAGTGTACCTGGAGAAACAGCCAAGAAACATACATGAATGACAGTGAGAGACATTTGAATGCAGAAGCTAGTGGTGAGACATAAAGCATGATCTGATCTCGCATCAAAGAAAAGCCAGGAAATACTCAGACACCGGCCTCTGTTGCTTTCTAGTGTACCTGAAAAAACAGCCAAGAAACATACATGCATGACAGTGAAAGACATTTGAATGCAGAAGCTAGTCTTGAGAGATCAAAGAATGATCTCCAAAACCAGGGTCAATAATCTGATGATGCCACTCATGCCAGTGATTTCACCGTTTGTTTGTATAATGAGACAGGAACACTTTTAAGATTCTCCAAGAAGACATTGAAAGCAAAACAAAACCTCAGCATGATGACGGTGGTTCTACTGTACTCTAATTAAAGAGTGAGTCATGATGGTCTTGCTGCCTGTAGTACTACTCTTCAGAGAGAACATGAAGCAACATTCGCCCTGGTTCCTCTGACTAAAGAATGCCAAACGCTCAGTTTGACGGGAGTTTAGGACACTTGTGCCCCAACAAGCCCTGCAGACACTCTCACAGAGCACAATGCGTCACACAGAATTCTCTGGCCAGGATTTGACAGACAAAATGTGCGAGCTAGACAACTCAAAAAAAGATTTCCTGTTAAAGAACATAATTTGGTCAAGATGCTACAAAAAAGGTAGTTGGTACAATCCCTTCAGCAACCTTCTTCAAATGCATTTCAAAGAATCATAATAAATGTTTCTGTACGCAATCAATCATCAGCTGTTCCAAGGTCTCTGCAAGTCTTGAGTCACTAAAGTAAGCTCAAAACATACACATTTCTCTATTAACAATAAGATTCTAAACTTTGCTATTAAACACAATACCTACAACCACAAAAGTCTTACACATAAATCATTTATTTTACAAGTCAGACCTTCAGTGTTAGACTACTAATGTAGCTTACCCCTGCAGAGCTCAATGTCTTTCACTAGGGTTCAACGGGACAGCATGGGATAGTGTTGCAACCACTCTACATGTCAGATGACCTGGATGTTTGTGTGATGTCAAATCCGTGTCAGAGCCGAGTAAACAATTCATACACAATGTTCACCGGCGAGGAAAAGTAAAGTAATATACCGGAGACTAGAAATGGCACTAGTTATTTTGACTGCCCAGTGCACCATCTCATGAATTAGTTTATGAACATATTGGCAATGTGAGGTGGAATACCTTTGGAATGATGATGATTCTAAAGTTTCAGTGAGTAAGTAAATCAGAAAACAATAGAGATCTGAATAATTCAGCGTGAGCATCATTCATTACGAAATACAATACACATTGTAATTGTGATACCAGCCGTGCAGCATTGCAACACTCACACACACACACACACATACTCACAAGCAATAATTTCAACACGATTAATCCCATTGTTCAAAAAGGAGGAAAACAGGTGCACCGATAGGCTTGACGACCATGACTATCCCTGTTGGGACCCACAGATGAGGTCTGTGTGCACTCAAAGACACGCAGACTTCGTAATAATGTGAGTGTGATGACTGAGACGACCATTACCCCACAGTCTCCGAGGGACACGCAACTGAAGACTAGACAGCTGGTTAAAAATATATATTAATAAATCACAGCTCTGAAACAACAGCAAGCTTGGGACATCATCAGCCTTAGCCAAATTGCCCAACAAGGCATCCAATCTCTTTGCCCAGGGCTGCTGATTTGCTTCGGTGGGGATGGGAAGCAACCTGATCCCTGATAATGAACCCCCGGGGGCTTGCACTTCCTCTAGCAACAGGTGCAAAGGCACTTCATCCTGGCAGTTAACCATAGGAGCATTTACAGGCAACAGGATTAAACAAATGATGCGTAGCCATGGAGATCATTAACCCTAAAGCAGTCATGGGGGTAACTGGTCAGTTTAGAGATGGTCGGATTAATCCTGTCTGCAGGCGTAATAGGTGAAAATGTGTTCTCTGGCAGTGGGACGTGGATGGAAATACTGCAGGGGAACTAGCCTAACACTAAAAGGCCTATTCATAGTCCAGTTTTTGGGTGAAGAGGTGACCACCAAAACGGTGGTTTAGTAAAAACAGAGAGATGTGTTGTGTGAGTTGGTGACCACCGCAGCGTGGCATCATGTTGTAGTTTTCGGTGGTCTTACCTCTTGGAACTGGACTATGAATAGGCCTTAACCCTAACCCATTAGAACAACTACAGTAGCCTAAAATGGACATGTCAGTGAGCTGTGAGTCGTGACTTAACATCATATAGCTCCCACACACACACACACACACAAACCCACATTAAGTATTTAAACGCTTTTTACATGTATCTGTTATTCTGTTTATTGTATTTAGGAGGGACATCATGTACTAATGAACAACACATATAAGACACTGTAAATACACAGGATTTAGCAAGAGATGCTCATTTTCATCCATAGACCCCTCCAGTAACCCGTCACGTCAATACGAACATCAAAATAAACTACAAAAGAGTTTTAAAAAGTTTAAAAAATAAAATACATCCGCTGGAAAAAAAATTGTGCCAGGGACCTCCATACATTTGTTTTTCAATATTTTCAAAAATGTTTACTTTTTTTCCCCATGGTTTTTTGAGAATATCCTGTATCAACTATAGGCTAGCTAGCCCCTGTATATTGGGTTAGTGGGTAAAGTGGGTTCCATATCAACTTATTTTGCATTGGTCCTCAAGGACCCCTCACCACTGGGGGTTCCCAGGCCAGACCCCCACAGGTCCCACTATTTGAGAACCACACTGACGTTGCCTATATTTGCTTGCCATTGATAGTATATGATATTAGTTATACACAAGCCACGAAGGAAGGAGCTCGTTCACACCCCACACTTACACCCTGCACTGGTTTCCCAGCAACCATACCCGCTCTACCTGTGCTGCAAGCAAACAGCCGCTGTAGGCGCGCGCACACACCCCCTCACTTTACCGGATTGAGATAATAATGGTTAAAAGCCTTCCAGCGAGGCAGGTGACTCACACCATAACATACAAGTCTGATATTTGACATGTCTCGGAAATGGTGAAATAGAATGGATGGACGGATGGATGGATGTGTGCCCCTAAGCGAAAATAAAACATGTCATGATGTTGTTGTAGCCATTTAAAAGTATAGGCCTGCTACCTTTATTTATTTTTTTAGCAAACAATTAAATGCAATTTATTCCTTTGAATCTGACAGCAGGGTAGTTTGCCTTGAAATGCATTTGATTATATTCATAAAATAGTGTGCTATTCACTGATCATGAATTCGAAGCATAGATCATGAATGATAGAAAATCATCGGGAATCCCTATCATGCTTTGTCCCATAAAAATCTGCATTAATTTCATTAAACGCATGAGTATTCAGGCGTGAACTTGCCTCAGTCTCAACTCACAAGTGCTGTCCTCAGCATAATAAAACAAGCAGGGTTAGACTAACACGCATGTGAACTTACAACATCTTCTACATTTCTAATTGATTTAGGAACTCACCTAAACAACTTCGGAGTTCTCGGAGTTTTCCCTCCAATCATAAGAATCCTCTTTCGGTAAATATAGCTCCCTTTGTTTTTCTATGGTGGTTTTTTTCATATAATCGAGAAATCCTTTGGTGGTGGTGGTTGTTTTTGGGCACCCAGGTACTGTGTCACGTAAAGTGAATACAGTACAACGCGATCCTGTAGCTACAGTGTGACACTTTGAAATAGTGTAGTATTGTTGTGAGCGATGATCTTTTAAGCTCCACCACACTACCAGAGCACGGCGGCTCCGCCCACACACACTTGCTCTTAAAGTGACAGCGCTTCGTTTCACACGTGATTCTCAATCTTGAACCCTGCCACCAAGTCACCAACCGAAGATCAGCCAAAACTAGAAGATCTACTTGTAGATCAGCTATTTTTGGTAAAGCGTAGAGATTTGCTGTCCAAGTAGACAGTCAACTCACTCAGATCCAATTTACTATTAAAGTCTAGAGGGTTTAAAAGTGGGCAGGGAGTAGGGACCCCCAGTTTGATATTAATTTGACCACAGACCCCCACTTTTATACCTGGCCCTAACCTACACTGTAAATCCTTAGTGTTAAATGAACTCTGAGAGGGTACAAATTGGAGCCATTTGTACATTCTCAGAGTCAGATCGAGTTACAGACTATAGGGTCCATGATTTTTGGTTCCCATGCACTGTCAGTGTCTGTAACTAATCATTTAGCTGGAGACCCCTGAAACCTCCTCCTCAAGGACCCCTGGAGAGAGTCCCTGGTCCCCTCATTGTGCTACATTACCTGCGACTCGAGACAAACAAGCAGTGGTGTAAGCAAAGTACTGAACCCCAGTACTTGAGTCATATAGTATACTATACTCCTGCCTGGTCAAATATTATTGAACTAGAAGTGAAAGTTCCCTGTCAAGGGGAGTCAAAAGTATAATATGTGTCTTTGAAATGTAGTGGAGTGATGACATCCAAAAATGCAAATACTCAGATACTCAAAAACCTACTTTATAAACCCCCTATAGTCTTAGTGAAACAGACTTGAGTTACAAGTTACAACTACTCGGTTCTGCTTTTTTCCGTCTATACCAAATCTCTCCGTCAAAAATAGTCAATCTACGTACAAGCTCAAAACGCGTCGCAATACGTCACGTTTTGAGCTTGTAGATCTGCTATTTTTGGCGAATGTTCCCCTCAGAGTAGGCATGCTGGGGTTCAAGTGTTAAATCATGGTTTACTCAGCTCGGTATGATCAAAGTGTGCAGTACGACTGCCTCATATATCTCTCATTTTAACCTGAGGGGACAGAGCAGCTGTGAACAAAAAAATGCTGTGAACTAATAGATGATGCTACGTATGTCGTTGTCATGATGAATACAGTACAGTACACATAGTACTAGTGATTCTAAATACTTCGATTCCTGCACAAAAGACAGCACTGGAACTGTTCAGTGGAAACAGTTAAAACAAAGATAATCTAAAAATGTAGAGTATTACGTTATTATAAGCTTTTTTGTATTATTATTTCATACGATGAAGGGTTGTTACCAAAACATGCCGTTATATTAAGGATACGTTAGTTATGAATACTGTGGAAGGAATTTTAAAAGCTCATTGCAGCGTCACCCGCGCTTCATCCTTGGCGCTGGACTGCGAAGTTGTTTGCAGGCCCAAAGAATCAAAGTCACATCAAACGCTGCAGGATACTAAGTGCATGGCACAATTACGTGAAAATGGAAGTCACAGATTCCACTGCGTTAGTAATACTGTAAGTGTCTTCCAAAAAGAAGAAGAGTCTGAACTCTGGAACTGGAATGAAAAACTCATGAAGGCCGAGGGGAGACGGAGGCTGCGATCAGAGGTGGACATCTGGACAAAGTACTCAACCACAAAGCATCCTGGTCAAATGGACCCTAAAGATAAAAAAAATATTTGAGTATTCAAAAGTACCTGCTTTTCAAAAAACACTTACTGTAAGTATTCAAACGTATGAAGTACAAAGCACATTTTATTTTTAACATCAATGCATTGCTGTATTAACATTTCCCCCCAAAATTCAAAGATCTTCCAGAAGTTTAGCCCAAAATAGAGAAAAAGCAGATCTACAAGCTCACAACGTGTCGCATTGCGACACAGCCAAAACATTCTTATCTGCACAATATATGTGCTGGTACCTGAACAGATATTGCCTAGCAGCTCTTTTATCAGATCACTGGACATTTTCTGCAGCTAGACTTGTTCTATGTTTACCTGAATTAAGTCCTTTGACATCTGTCCCAGAACCAGACTCCAGTTTGGGAGCTATGCTATATGTGCAATACAAAGAGAGAAAAGCAACATTTTATAGCTATAAAAACCATATACGGTACTAGCTAATCTAGCTATATACATCACACAGTAAAATCCTCAGTTAACTCTGTGAGTGTACACATGTAACCAATTGTGGATACATTTGTACACTTTCTGAGTTACAAATGGATACATTTTACTGTGGCTATATATTTTCACGTTCACTTAACCTACTTCAGATGTGACTGGTGTTGCATTAGCTCTGTCACTTATCCTAACCAGGCTAACCAAACATAGCAGCACAATGGATACAAACAACATGAGTGCTGAATCAATAGTGGCAGAAAGCAGAGGTGTGAGGCAGGAACAGAGTGTTCTTGTGCTTGAGTTGGTAAATCTCCATGGCTCGCTGTGGCCCCCAAACCTAACAGGCTTATCATGAAATATCTGGCCCTCGCATAGACCAGGCTCTCTCTAATCCCCCTTTATAATTTCAATCGCATTTTTGAGATTCCTGTGGGCCAGTTGTGGCCAGCAGGAGGAAGAGGGTATTTGTCAGGCGCTGCAAGGTGATCTTCACATTTTGTGTGTGTGTGTGTGTGTGTGTGTGTGTGTGTGTGTGTGTGTGTGTGTGTGTGTGTGTGTGTGTGTGTGTGTGTGTGTGTGTGTGTGTGTGTGTGTGCGTGCGTGCGTGCGTGCGTGCGTGCGTGGGTGCGTGTGTGCGTGCGTGCGTGCGTGCGTGCGTGCGTGCGTGTGTGTGCGCATACGAGTAAACACAGAGACATGGGTATCAGATTAGATTTGCTATTTTTTATATAATTGTTCCTTGATCGTAATCGAGGCAAACGTTTGAAATAATCCTGATATTGATTTGAAGTCATATCACCCAACCATGCTGAGAATCATATACTGTACCATCTATACTGCACCTGAACAGAAACATGATTTTCTTTTTCCCAGTGCAGTGGGACAGTTTGAAAGTCATGCCTCCAAACGGTCTCTCCTCCCACTTGTCTCCCTCTCCAAAGTGGAACCTCCCTTCCACCTGTGACATCATCATCTGCAGGAAGTTCCTTATAAAGTTAGTCATAGAGGACGAGAAGTAGGTACATTCAGAGGGAAATTTGAGCTTTTGATGTCACATCATGACATCACACACACACACACACACACACACACACACACACACATGAAAAAATGTCATTAGTGTCCGTGGGATGATAACGATGATGATGACTCACGCTGGTCTTCATCTCCACTGCATCAAGCATCCTAAGAAATCACACCTTCTCACACAAGCTTTCGCTTCTGCTGCAAATAGTGCCTGGAGGAATTCCCCTTTGGTGGCTCACACTCCAACGCAAGGCTATACTTATTGAATGACACTACATTCGATCAGCTGATTACTATGGGTGTCTTGCTAACAGGAAGGGTGTGGTTTGGCTACGCTACAAGGAGGGCAAGACTCCACAGTCAGCGTAAATGATTCATTCACTATGGAGGTCAGAAGGTTGATGCATGACCTCTCTGGCTGTTGAGGTAATTAAGATGCATTCGTATCCAGCCTCTGACCAAAGTTCACCTAGAGATTAAAAAGTAAAAAGGTTTGGAATTATCGTTTAGTAAAGGTGACGTCACGGGCAAAACCGGGAAATGGTAAAGGCACAAATTATGAGATTAGATTACATTCTTTTTTATTTATTTTTACTTTTTTTTTGTGGCTTTTGCCTTTATTTTATATTTTTTATGGAGAGACAGACAGTAGGCTGACAGGAAATGGGGAGAGAGATGGGGGGATGACATGCAGTAAAGGCCGTCGGGATCGGGAGTCGAACACGCGGCACACTGCAAGACTGGGTTACCAGCCAAGGTGCCTGGACCGCTGAGCCACGGCCCAGGCTTAGATTACATTATTGATCAAATACGTTTTTATAATAGTTGTCATATAGGGCTATAAGGCTCAAACTATCCATACAGTAACTACTCGTATCTACTGTACAAGCTAGTATACTGTATGAGCTTAGCCTTGTAGATCTGATATTTGCACTATTTTCGGACCATTTTTGCCTATGATGACATGCCCAAAATAGGGACTCCAGGGTTAATGTCATTAAAACAATGGAGATTCAACAATAGAAAGAACACAGTTTTGTCATTTAAACATGTCCCCAGAAGCCTGTTTGTCCAACCAGTCCAGCTGTGGGAGCCAGAGCCAAAGGCTTTATAGCTGACACATCTCCATGTACTTTGGCTGGATAGCGGTTCTGTCTGGCAGACCCACACAGTCTTGGCTTCTGCCTTGGAAACAAAACACAAATCCCCACAGGCAACAGGCCTGTCATCTCTCGCCTCAATGTAAATATATAACCGTATTACAACACTTTGTAGATGTTAACCATGCATGCTGTGAGGAGTTCCTTCATGATGGCTCACTCTTATTAATCACTTCCTCTAAAAGGTAAAAAAAGACTTCTGGGAAAAGGATGGTAAAGTACAGTGGAAAAGGATGTTAAATTGCATCAGGTACTTCATCAGGTACTTCCAATCACAGTATGCTGTAATTGAAAGCAGCTGTTATTGTCCCTGTTATTGCATCACTCTGAACATTGTCATTTGAGATGTTCATGCAGGCTCTCACGACGCGACACAGCCCATATTGCCGTTCTCACTTTTGAAAATGATTTGTTTTTGTTTGGAAAATATCAAAATGTCAATACAGCATTCACATGCACGCATTCATATCAAAAAAGAAAATGTACTTTTGTAATTTGTACTGAAACTTTTGAAGTATTCCAGTACTCTAACTCAAGTACAAATTGAACTAGCAAGCAACCTTCATGTGTAGTTGAGTAATATTTGACCAGGAGTATAACTTTGACTGAAGTACTGGGGTTGAGTACTTTGTCCACCAATGGTAATGGCAACTATAGCTTAACCCATTTTGGGCGGGAACCCCTTTTGGTGTTGGCATTATGTTATGCTTTAGCTATTATTATTTAGCTATAAAAATAGCAGATCTACAAGCTCATAGCGCGCCACTCGGTGGCGCGCTATGAGCTTGTAGATCTGCTATTTTTGAAAAATCGAAGAACGACTGACATAGAAACACTTTTTCAGAAAACTGTCAGGATGTAGAAGACATTTTTAGAAGTGAAAACAGAAATGACAACAGTCCCCATGTTGCATCACTCAGGTCATGTCATTTGAGATGTTCACACGGGCTGATGTTAGTAATGGGTGTAGCACGCCGTCAGCCCTTCTTGATGGTGGCAGGGTGTGTTTAGTCTCCAGGACTCACTCACATCGCATTACGCTCAGCTTGAGGGTGTTGTTGGCCCACACGCAGCCAATGACTGTCAGCGGACATTCAGTGAGGAAGATTGTTTGTGATTAAAATGACTCAAATATTACTGGTTTCGCAACTATTAGCCGGCCGTGAAGAGAGAAACATGGAAACATTTCCACAGTGACGAAACGGATTCCTCGTCATAAAAAGAGATTTTTAGGGCAGTGTTGATTAACTATGGCAGTCACTCTCTCCCACGCACACGCTCGCACTCACACGCGCACACACACACACACACACTGTGACACTCACACACAAACACACGCACGCACACACACACGCACACGCACACACACACACACACACACACACACACACACACACACACACACACACACACTCACACACACACACACACACACACACACACACACACACACACACACACACACACACACACACACACACACACAAACACGCACGACACACACACACAGACAGACACACACACACTCACACACAAACACGCACGACACACACACACACGCACACGCACACACATACACACACCCTTGTGTCTGATGTTTGGAGAGAAGCAGTGAGACAAACAGCTGTGGTCTGATTGAGATTATTATGTTTGACAGACTCCCTGAAAACCAACTCAGCACAAAGGAATTCAAGAGCAATAACTGACACAGATGTTTAGCGATCCCATATTCTACTCCTTCTGGACGTCTTCTGTCCCAACGGTCTAATATTCTACTCCTTCTGGACGTCTTCTGTCCCAACGGTCTAATAATCTACTCCTTCTGGACGTCTTCTGTCCCAACGGTCCCATATTCTACTCCTTCTGGACGTCTTCTGTCCCAACGGTCCCATATTCTACTCCTTCTGGACGTCTTCTGTCCCAACGGTCCCATAATCTACTCCTTCTGGACGTCTTCTGTCCCAAAGGTCCCATATTCTACTCCTTCTGGACGTCTTCTGTCCCAACGGTCCCATATTCTACTCCTTCTGGACGTCTTCTGTCCCAACGGTCCCATATTCTACTCCTTCTGGACGTCTTCTGTCCCAACGGTCCCATATTCTACTCCTTCTGGACGTCTTCTGTCCCAACGGTCTAATAATCTACTCCTTCTGGACGTCTTCTGTCCCAACGATCTAATATTCTACTCCTTCTGGACGTCTTCTGTCCCAACGGTCCCATATTCTACTCCTTCTGGACGTCTTCTGTCCCAACGGTCCCATATTCTACTCCTTCTGGACGTCTTCTGTCCCAACGGTCCCATATTCTACTCCTTCTGGACGTCTTCTGTCCCAACGGTCTAATAATCCCATATTCTACTCCTTCTGGACGTCTTCTGTCCCAACGGTCTAATAATCTTTCTGCTGACAATATAACCTGTTATTTTACACCTAAATATCTTTGAAACCTAAGTGCGTTTTTGTCTGTAACGTTTTCCGTATTGAATCCTAAAAGAGCAAACTACGCTGACCAGTCCAACAATGCAACACCAACTTTTGAAACCACATAGAAAAGTCACAGCCATTATATTTGACCACAAAAGTTGGTACCGTACAGTATATTATTTCAACAGTTAAAACAGGATCGAGTTTGTGGCCATTCGATGGCCAACGAGTATCCCAGATTTGCCTTGCGTTTCCGATGGCAGTCTTCAGAGGACGAGTTTAAAGCTCCTTTGAAAACGTAGCAAATCTATTAATCTAAAGCAGCAAGTGGTTGCCGTGCGAGTCCACTATTCCCAGGTTTCCTGCATGGGGCTTCCCTCAAGGGAGGCATTGCAAACACAGACGCACACTGGGACCCCATGCAGGCCCCCGGATCTCCGTGATGCACATTTCAGATGTTGTGTCTGTCCGGGAGATGGAGAGCGTTTACCTTCAAAGGGGACTCGTCTATGGGCTGAAGTTAGGTCAATATCCAAAAGGTTAAGAAAGCACCGCTCTCTAGGTACGTGGAGAGGAGATGAGAACACATGCTTAATGAGGAATACAGTCGAAAGCCCACAGATGAGCTAGAATCAGTGAGGCCAGGCATCCGTTGTGTGTGTGTGTGTGTGTGTGTGTGTGTGTGTGTGTGTGTGTGTGTGTGTGTGTGCGTGTGTGTGTACGCGTGTCCGTTTGTCCATGTGTGTGTCTGTGTGTGTGTGTGTGTGTACATGTCTGCGTGCGTGCGTGCATGTGTCGCCATGCCTGATGACAGGGCCTTGACTCATCCAGGGCAGAGTATGTGCTCAGTCAGGGCTCCTATTGTTCAGTTCCCCGGTGGAATTAGGACCGCTCATGTAGCCCATCAGGCTACCTGATCCCATGGCTGGGCAGCCACCACCGCCACATTAATTCCTGACATCAGAGCTGCTATGGCTCACCGCTCGCGAGCGGGCTCCTTAACGAGTGGGGCCTGCGGGTTTCCGAAGAATACAGATGAGATAGAGCTCTCGTTTTCCGTCTCCCACAAGCAGGTCGGCTGTGTAGACGCATTTGTTCAGGGCAAAATAAGGTGCTCCGGGGAGGGAGTCATGCGTGGGTGGAAATGTACAGTCTCGTCTTGAACCCAATCTTAAGGGGTAAGAGGACTGTAAGAGCCTTGAGGCTACATGCTGAAAGCCTAGGCAGATGAATAACCCAACCACTAACGTCTGCTCAGAGCCTTCTGTGTGCTGCTTTTTTTTTTAATTAATGAAGCCACTAGCATGAATCTAATTATAATATACAACCAATTAAAAGATTTATAACAAAGGACAAGGCAAACCAAAGACAAAGCTGCCCACCGGAAATTACTACTAGGTGCTTGGCACGGACTTGTTCTTTATATTGTATTACACAACACAACATACAGTAACACAACACAAGAGCACAGCACAGCACAACATACAAACACAACACAAATTTACATACCGTGACTTGCATAACATGACAAAATAAGATGAGATCATGCTAACATGGCTTTTTCTACTATGCTATTACCAAGAGACAAAAGGCAGCTGACCCATAATTCTGTGACCTGCAATTCAGGCTGCTCAGTAAATTTAGCACTCTATGGAAAGAACATTGGGAGTCGAGAGTTTAAATGAGGACTGTAATTATCTTTCAACCGGTAGTTTATTCTAAGCATGCACCGAAGAATAATAATGGGTTATTGTTGCTAAGGATCCTTATTTTAAAATGGAATAACAAGCAAAGTTGAAAGGCTGAGCTCTGTCACTGTCATCGCTTGTTTAGTAAAAGGCTACCAAAGTGTGAACTGACTCACTCCATTGTCTTGTACACAAACCATACCTTGGCCTGAAGGCTCTGTGGACTTTCAGAGACCTAAAGTATACACACTCACTGGGACAGTGGCTGGCTGGCTGGCTCTGTATTTACCGAGACATGGATGCTTGTTGTTTGAGACCTGGGATTAAGTCATTGTTGTACATTTAAAAAGATTTTCAGTTTATGCTTTGTTTTCTTTCCACTTGCAGCACAGTGAAAACCGTCATGTCAAAAGGAACCAAAACGTTAACGCTAAAGATTTGCCTATGTGTAAAAAGAAGAAGAAGAAGAAGGAAAAAAAAGAAAAAAAGAGACGTTGTCCTCCTCGCCACAGCCTTGTGGTCCCTGGCAGGAAGTGGATCAGCCGGGGAGCCGCCCCGGGGCCAAACAGTGCCTGGGCCTCTGGAGCCTCAAGGTGTGGGTGTGTGGGAGGTGTCCGCGCCACTTCACAAGGCACAAACGGGCTTGTTACTTACGCCTCAAGAACAGACTTTACTGTATACACAGACACAAACTCACAGGAACTCGTGCCAAATTAACACGCACACACACACACACACGCACACACACACACACGCACACACACACACACACACACACACACACACACACACACACACACACACACACACACACACACTATCGCCACGCACGTACTGTATGTGCACATGCACATGCACATACACACAGTCCTTCCCACATTCGACCTCAAAACAGGGGCACAGGCTGGCACAGCACAGACAATCGGTAACGTCTTCTGAAACATCCCTAATACGATGTTTAAAAGACTATAATCATATAATCATTCTACTGTTTACTTGAGGGATTCAAGTAAACACGAGAATATATGATTATAGTCTCTTTCTCCAGGGGGGGGAAGGGGGGGGAGGGGCTTTGAGAAAGAAAACAACAGAGCCTTTTAAGATGATTACGCATTACGTTCGGAAAAGAGAATCATTTGGCCGCCTTCAAAGAGACCTCACACCCACGGCGACGTCTCTCTGACCTCAGGCTGCCTTTGTTGTAGGATTGGCTTTAAAACAGGGGATCATGTTGAGGTGGTGGTTAAGACACACTATGACATTAGGCCTGCATTGAAGTGCTCTCCATCTTATCTATGGTGACCTAGAGTGTGCTGCTAGAGTGTCCTCACAACACTATTTAAAACGAGCAACTAACAGTGGCAGTAGAAGTTGTACACAACAAGTTGTTTCGAGGAAGCAATCAATCAGATTGTTTCCTCGCTGAAACAGCCATCTAGCCGTGCTTCGAACTAGCATGATGGAACGCCATCATCAATCGATATTGTGATGAGACTAGATATCTGGGATACATACATTGCATCCTGTTCTGTTCTTTGGCTATATAGAAGTGTCTATTTGTACGTCTCTAAATGTTTTGATGATTTGAACATGGTGGACCCTCTTGTAAACAAGTGTAATGCTTAATTGGGTCGTCCACTCACAGTTAACAGTCTTTGTATTGAGTTTGTGCTTGAAATGTACTGTAATTCTGCAAACTGTTTCAAATATTTCAATCAATCAATCAAAAGCCTAATCAAAACATAGAAATCAGCTGCTCTGTTCTCCCAGAGCGCCAGCGGACTGGCTCGCTAAGCTAGTGAGTTTCTTGGGACATTTGTGGTCACTGGTCGTAGTGGCTACATCTGACATTAATTGTTTTAGCAAATATCTTAGTTTTAATTAATGTTTAATGTTTAATGCATTAAATATCTTAGTTTTAAGGGTAACTGTTGTATAATTACAATATTATACTCGAGGGTGTGGTTTGCGCTGCCTTTCAGGGTTCCTGCAGCATCGCAGGCGTGCATTAATGACGGTAAACCACACCCTCTCGTGTAATATTGCTTAAGTATACACAACTAGGCCTGGGCAACATATTTATATTATAATCGATATTGTGATGAGACTAGATATCTGGGATACATACATTGCATACACTGTATGTATGAGGGGGTTATTTTCTACATTGTGAGCTTGTAGATTGGCTATTTTTGTTATTTTGGAAAATCTTTGAAATGTTTTGAAAATGTATAATCTAATTTATATTATCGTCACAATATCAATATTGTGATTTTTATATATATCACCAAGCCCTATATGGCTTCTTACTAAAGTTCCACACCTCCTAAAACTATTTCAAAACACTGAGAGGTTTTAAAACCTTCTGAGAAAACATTAGAAAAGGCATTCTCAGCAGAGAAAGTTTACTTTTCAACACTTAAGGTGTTTATGGATTCAATATAAAGACCCCTAAAGCCTCTTTCTCAAGTCCCAAATTACTGCCATCAGATAATTATGTCTGCCTGTTTATCACACCATATCATTATGACATAGCAGGTTAGCAACAATGTACAGTACAGTGGGCTAAACGCAGTGCTTCAGCTTAAACCGTGTGGATGCGTGTGGGCGTTTGCATACATGTGTCTGAGACGCCACAATCCTTCATTCATCGGAGACAATAGCCAAATCATGATTACCCATCATGTTTCCTTAACTGTGATAACAAAGCCACCCTGTATATAGTGATAAGTCGAGGCCCACCTGTTTTCCAGGTAATTTTGTAACTATCGCAGCTCTTATCCACAGGCAGGGCCCGGAGGCCAGGAGAGGACCGTTCAATGTTTACATTCACCCAACACACAGATAGAGGGGTCTTTTCCCACGGACTGACTTACTTGCGCCGTGTCATAAAGAAGAGACTGACTGCTGGGACAGGGATGGGTGGACAGACAGGCTGTCTCCAAGTGTTGATACAGATTAGATGTTAAACAGACAGCAGGTGTTGAAATTGACCAGATTCGCACGGTGGCCATTTTGCTCTCCCCCCCAACAGCAGAGTAAGGCATGACAAATATATGAAATGAGTATTTAGCATAAAAATGATTCATTGATGCCTCATTCATACTGGCTGATGCACGGTAACGTATTCACCGTGAAACATCGGCCTCTTTCTGAATAAAAATTGTCTCGCTTTATTGTCATATAATATTTGTGTTCTGTGTGTTGCATGTAATAAAATTAAATACAATTAAATACAGTATAAAAAATGTAAATAACATTGTTAAACGGAATAGGGACCTTAATACAGTAGTTTTCTTTAATGAGTGGTTTGAAATGAAGAAAGCAGGAATGCAAGGCTCATTTCACACCCAACTGACCATGACAGAGCTTAATACAGTACAGGTCAAATGAGCTGTAATTGCAATAATTGCAAAATTATTGCACATTGTGCAATAATTTTGGCTATAGCAAACAGTTTGTTGACTGTTATGGGTAAGGTTTCTCTGACAATATTCCGTTTGTTGTGTGTTTTGAGCTTACCTCAGAGTAATTGCAGTCCTTTTGAAGGCAGTTTGCGCAACATTTCCACCAGGACAAGCTGATCAAGGTCACTCTCATTAAACAGCTCTCACCACCAACACTTTTCAAAGACTGGTTGAAATGCTGCAAACACCACCACAAATCCACAGGAAATCTTTCACAATTACCACATGAACCCATTGTTCCTATATTGTTTGGGGAAAATAGCAGATCTACAAGCTCACAGCGTGTTGTGTTGCAACACTTTATAGTATAATGAAAGAATTGCATTTTTATAGTGCTTTTCCAAGTGCTCAATGCGCTTTACAATGGTTCATTCATTCATACATTGGGAGGTGAAGCGGTGAAGAGGAGGAGCCGGGATTCGAACCTCCGACCCAGGGATCATTGGACGACCTGCTCTACCTCCTGAGCCACAGCCGACCTGGGGAGAAAGGAGGGGGCCTAATAGGGTTTGTAATGGTTTAAGACTGGGTACATAACACACGTGTGATTAGAAGGAGTGAGGAGGCAAAATGTGAACGAATACATTTGATCGATTGACTGTTTTTATTAGATTTTTTATTAGAATGCCTTCTGAGCTGTGTGTCAGTAAAGCAGTATAGTTTTGCAAAGGCTTTACTACAGAATCGCGTGGAAGGGAAAGCACGGGCACTCCAAAACATTCTCCCAAACCCTGTTGAGCGCTAACTAGCGGACGATGCATACCAAACTCCATAGCAGATAAGATTGCGAGTCATTGAAGGGGATCCAAGTCACCCAGCTATCCCTCCCTGTCCTAACAGCTCCTTTCAGGGCTATCTCCACTTGTCCCTCTATCAGCAGAGGAAGCACCCAGCCAACAGAAACGACAACAGCTTTACTTCCCCTTTATCCCTTGCCCGGGATGTTGCGTCATTAGGAAACTGACATGGATTCTGGAAAATGGAAAAAGGTGTGCGTATGTGCACATGCGTGCATGCGTGTGCGCAGTGCGCATGCGTGCATGTGCGTGTGTGCCAGAAAAGTGTGACGGGTAATCCAACTAGTGTCAAGCACAAGATGAACAACAACAGTGCTCGGGGGGCACAAGCAGTGCTTCATGGAAGCATATGCCCGTATGCACTTGGCACTGAGCGTTGAGGAGAACCAGGCCCTGGACAGGATGACACTACAAGTGTTTTGTCAGTCCCCCAGTTGCTCAGAGTAACAGGTAACCAGGGACTGACACCCAGCAGGGAGACGACACAGATTTTTTAGATTTGTATTAAAGGGATATAGGCCCTGGGGAGCAGTGGGGACGCCCGCTGGCCTAGCGGTCCAGGCGCATACCACATGTACTGTAGGCCCATGCCTGACATGTGGTGTAGCCAATCTACAAGCTCACAATGCAGAAAATAACCCCCTCATACATACAGTGTATGCAATGTATGTATCCCAGATATCTAGTCTCATCACAGTGGTGTCATGTTGAGTCCCGATCCCGACGAGCTTTGCTGCGCATCATTCCCTGTCTCTGTCTACATGTTTCCTGTCTCTCTCCACTATGTCCTATCAATAAAGGCAGAACATCTTCTTTTCTTCTATCTTGGGGACAGCCCCCTTGAGATGCAGCATCTCATTCTCAAGGGGGACCCATTTTTGAGGGGCGCCAGCCCCTCCTATGCCCAGCTTTTGGTGTCTGTGTAAACACAAACATTGAAGCCAAAAGTGAGGACAGAAAAGTGAAGACGCAAATTGTGATTGGCCGGAATGACATTTGTGATGATTTGATTGGTTGAGCACGGAATGTGATGTATGATGATAAGACTGCCCCTCACGTCACACAGGTGTGATTTCTTTTAAATAGAAAAAGGCCGATGTGCAACAGTGCATATATTAAAAAGGGTATCTTTGAAAAACAAAGAAGAGGACCCGCACACTGTCGGAAACTTGCCGAAAATGTTGCTCTCAAGGGAGACCCATAAAACATGAACAAGATACATAGAAACATACAGTACACACACACACACACACACACACACACACACACACACACACACACACACACACACACACACACACAGAGAAACAGACGTGCAGGCCTGCACCTATATATCCACTGACTGCACCACCTCGCTTGAACTCCGAGACCCATGCACTGTATTGTTGCTGACTGTTGACTAATGACTCCTGCATGGACTCTTGCCAAACATTGACAGATGCCTGTAAAGGAGAACCATTGAGGGACTGTGTATTATTACAAGTAAATAAATGCACACCATTTTCTGCTCCCAGAAATGTCTCTACTTAAGTTGGTAACGTTTTGAGCCGTATGCCTTCTTCAGACCTTCCTCTTCAGACCTTTAAGGAAGGTCTGAAGAAGGGCTACGGCTCGAAACGTTACCAACTTAAGTAGAGAAATGTCTGGGAGCAGAAAATGGTGTGCAGATTTTTTTCATTTTTTTAATTTATTTACTTTGTTGACTTTGTTTAATCCAGCACCCTGCCTAGCAGGCACTTCTTGGATGTTCGTGTTCTTTTTTGGCTGTTGTTTTCAGCCTCCTTTACTACTATATATTATTACACCATGTTTGTAGGATTACATAGATTGTATATTCATCCAGATACTCATTGTTGAACGTCGGTCGACATACAGACTAATATATTAATTCTCATATTCACTGTTCATACTGATTGCACACATATCCATTCCTATATTCATCATTGCTAGCCTGTACATTCATTCATATACATTTTCATTGTTGGTAGAATGTATACTGTATATTCATGCATAGATAGATTGTTAATAAAGCACGCATATATCCAACTGTATAATCGTTGCTGACTGACATTTATTTTATATTCATTGGCGACAGCTGGGCCTTTATAGCAATGTATTAGTCATTGCTCTATCCAATGTACATTTATATTTATTGATAGACTGTATACCGGTACGATTGTTCACTCATTCACCACTCATTCACCCATTCAGAGATACTGTAGATATTGTAGATATAAAGGGCTATTCTTAATTATCTTTGTTTGGTTCTTGACTCTTACCCGTACCTGGCACTCACGCGTTTCATTGTCAGGGTTAGGGTCAGCTGCTATGACACCTGAATTTCCCTCCAGGCATCAATAAAAGGTTTATCTTTATCTTATCTTATCTTATTCTACAACAGCCCAATAAAAGCGAGCACACGCACCACTCCCTGCTTGCCGACCGGCCTTTTGTATGTGCTGGAACGTTTCGCACGGGCAACGTGTGTCCAGGTGACGTAATGCGTCTTTTCTCATGTGACACACGGCTGGGCAAACATGAACTATGTCATCTTAATTCCACAACAGTGTAGTATTGCTCAAGGGTTGGATTGGGGGTAAATCCCTGCGACATACTAGCGTCATGTCCAGGGGGTGTACTTGTACATCAAGCTGCCTCACGCTACAGAAACAGGAGATAGGCTCCTGCCCTATGGGCCTCATGGCTCGGCATGGCTACTTACTACTAGTATTGCTGTATGAAGGCATAGCATGACATATATCGACACGTTTCAATCAAAAGGCACATCATCCGAGGAAGTGAAGAAGGAGAGACGCGGAATTCCCAGGCCATACCCCGTTCATCATCTCTCCCCCCTTGGTGATTCATGTGGAAGGAAGGAAGGAAAGAGAGAAAAAGAAAGGGAATTGGAGAAGAGATGGATCAGGGAGTAGTCACTGGGTTGAGACGGGGAGGGAAGCCACCCACACTGACCACAATGGCTTGACTCATACTCTAGCTCGGCTGGCACACAGCTCTGGGACAGGGACGCTAGCCAGGGTCTCCTCCACATGCTATAGTCTACACACAAATCAGCTCTCATGACGGCAGTGCACAGCGAGGACAAGGGCAGCCACTTTGAGTTGGACGCACTGTGATCCAAAGCACCGTGTCTTATATAGCATGCTGTCAAGTGTCACTCCTAAACATTGTATTGGTCAGGGTGTGTTTGCCACATGTTAACACCAGTTAAATACTGTAACGTTATCAAACACACGTTGTGTGTGATAATGCTGGTTATTTAATTTATCTTATCATCTTGTGTACCTTGTCTGGATTTATCTCTCTTATATTTTCCTTTATTCCAGTTATAAAAAAAAAAGATTGACAAATTAACCATATGAACCCTAGCATCCGTATTCTTGGGTACCTCAAAATAGGCGGTAATACAGTATTATGCGTGTCTTAAGTACCAGGTCTTATGACTTAACTTAAGACCTGGAGGCGTGGTCAATGCCATTTGGCTATTCTGAGTGGCCAAATGGCATTGATCACGCCTCCAGGTCTTAAGTTAAGTAATAAGACCTGGTACTTAAGACACGCATAATACTGCCCTTACTAAGGCTCTCCAAGGAGATTTGGTGTAGAGGGGAAAAAGGAGGGGATAAATAGACTTCTGGTGATGATTACCCCATTTTGGGCGGGAACCCCTTTTGGTGTTTTAAACATTATGTTATAATTTAGCTATTGAAAAATATGTGAGCTATTTTGAAAAATCGAAGAACGATTGACATAGAAACATAGCTTTTTCAGAAAACTGTCAGGATGTAGAAAACCTTTTTAGAATCTGATCTCAGGTCAAAATGGGTTTTAAACACACATTCGCTACACACACTTCATAAGTGGTGACAAGGCCACAGCGCTTATTGGCACATTGTGTGCTGTGCTTATACCGCTGCACGCGCAGCTGCAACGCTTCATCTGTCATATCCACGTTGCATAACGGGGTCATTCACTTCAGGGCTCTGGTCAGGGAGAGGAGAGCACACAGAGAAATCATCTGTGCTATTTGAACTCTCTCCGAGTTAAAGAAACTCTGACGGTTAAGTTAACACCGGATATTTTACTGTGTATAGGACGACCTCCCTCGCTCACAGGGACACGTTCACCTCTCTGTGAAACCCTTGGTGTTGATTTAAACCCAAAAAAAAGGTACACATTGAACCAAATATGAGGGTTCCATTTGGTTCCATTTGTGTTAAATTATAACAGTATTATGTGTGTCTTAAGTACCAGGTCTTATGACTTAACTTAAGACCTGGAGGCGTGGTCAATGCCATTTGGCTATTCTGAGTGGCCAAATGGCATTGATCACGCCTCCAGGTCTTAAGTTAAGTAATAAGACCTGGTACTTAAGACACGCATAATACTGCCCTCAGTGAGGCTTTTACTGTGTACTAGACGGCGAGCAAAGTCAAATGAGATGACTCGAGTGAACAAAACGAGGTGCAATGCAAAACCAGCATCCCAAGTGTATTATTAACATTGTCCCAAATTAGCTATCAACTTCTTACTATGTTTATTGTTCCAACCCCACTGTTTTGGCCCTTCACTACTTGTCCCAGTTGTATTCAACTAGAAGCTCGACCCACCTGCATTTCACCCATTTTGGGCGGGAACCCCTTTTGGTGTTAGCATTATGTTATGCTTTAGCTATTGAAAAATAGCAGATCTACAAGTTCATAGCGCGCCACTGGCGCGCTATGAACTTGTAGTTCTGCTATTTTTGAAAAATCGTAAAAATGTGGCGCAAATCTTTGAATATATATTCTTTCAAAGTGAATGTTTTTAACTCAGGTCTAAATGGATTAGTGCAAGAATATCTGTCACAGTGTGATGCGAGTGAGACACACACACACACACACACACACACACACACACACACACACACACACACACACACACACACACACACACACACACACACACACACACACACACACACACACACACACACACACACACACACTTCTGGGCCCACTGACCCGTGTGTTTTCCACGCTGGGGCCGGTTGTGTTGTTGTTTCTCCGTGAATGTCGTGTGTCCTGCTGTCCGTGTATGTTCTCGGTCCATCATATCACGGAAAAGGGAAACCTTTTTTTTTGCTGGGTTGAAAACGCAGGGGTATAGGGTTGAAAACGCAGGGGTATAGGGTTGAAAACGCAGGGGTATAGGGTTGAAAACGCAGGGGTATAGGGTTGAAAACGCAGGGGTATAGGGTTGAAAACGCAGGGGTATAGGGTTCGGTGACGTATCGCAGTCGTGAAGCACGGGCGTATAAAGCCGTGCTTCCGCATGCTCAGCATGCGTCACGCAGTCGATGACTTGCCGAACTGAACTGAACTGCACACAAAATCTTCGCTCACAACTTCTTACCGGCTCAAATGTATATATATAGATGCTCATATCCGTTCTTCCCAAAGCATGAGTGTCATAAGTCACATGCTGTAAAAAAAAAAAAGCACACCAACGTGTGAACTGAGCAGTGCAGAGTGTGTGTGTGTGTGTATGTGTGTGTGTGTGTGTGTGTGTGTGTGTGTGTGTGTGTGTGTGTGTGTGTGTGTGTGTGTGTGTGTGTGTGTGTGTGTGTGTGTGTGTGTGTGTGTGTGTGTGTGTGTGTGTGTGTGTGTTGGGCTGCTGGCTAAACAGACACATAGGGACATACAGGTACATAGAGGAATAGAGACTTACATGGCCATGCTGCTCAACAGTGCCACCTTCGGTCACCCAGTGGTATTGCAGCTGTCCGCACTCAAACAGACATACATGGAGACCGACACAGAGACATACATACGGTACATAGAGACATACATAGAGACATACATACGGTACATAGAGACATACATATAGACATACATACGGTACATAGAGACATACATAGAGACATACATAGAGACATACATAGAGACATACATAGATACATACATAGAGACATACATACGGTACATAGAGACATACATAGAGACATACATAGAGACATACATAGAGACATACATAGAGACATACATACGGTACATAGATACATACATAGAGACATACATACGGTACATAGAGACATACATAGAGACATACATACGGTACATAGAGACATACATAGAGACATACATAGAGACATACATAGAGACATACATAGAGACATACATACGGTACATAGAGACATACATAGAGACATACATAGAGACATACATACGGTACATAGATACATACATAGAGACATACATAGATACATACATAGAGACATACATACGGTACATAGAGACATACATAGATACATACATAGAGACATACATACGGTACATAGATACATACATAGAGACATACATACGGTACATAGAGACATACATAGAGACATACATAGAGACATACATAGAGACATACATACGGTACATAGAGACATACATAGAGACATACATAGAGACATACATAGAGACATACATAGAGACATACATAGAGACATACATACGGTACATAGAGACATACATACGGTACATAGAGACATACATAGAGACATACATAGAGACATACATAGAGACATACATACGGTACATAGAGACATACATAGAGACATACATAGAGACATACATAGAGACATACATACGGTACATAGAGACATACATAGAGACATACATAGAGACATACATAGAGACATACATACGGTACATAGAGACATACATAGAGACATACATAGAGACATACATACGGTACATAGAGACATACATAGAGACATACATAGAGACATACATACGGTACATAGAGACATACATAGAGACATACATAGAGACATACATACGGTACATAGAGACATACATAGAGACATACATAGAGACATACATAGAGACATACATACGGTACATAGAGACATACATAGAGACATACATAGAGACATACATACGGTACATAGAGACATACATAGAGACATACATAGAGACATACATAGAGACATACATACGGTACATAGAGACATACATAGAGACATACATACGGTACATAGAGACATACATAGAGACATACATAGAGACATACATACGGTACATAGAGACATACATAGAGACATACATAGAGACATACATAGAGACATACATAGATACATACATAGAGACATACATACGGTACATAGATACATACATAGAGACATACATAGATACATACATAGAGACATACATACGGTACATAGATACATACATAGAGACATACATACGGTACATAGAGACATACATACGGTACATAGAGACATACATAGAGACATACATAGAGACATACATACGGTACATAGAGACATACATAGAGACATACATAGAGACATACATACGGTACATAGAGACATACATACGGTACATAGAGACATACATAGAGACATACATAGAGACATACATAGAGACATACATAGAGACATACATACGGTACATAGAGACATACATAGAGACATACATAGAGACATACATACGGTACATAGAGACATACATAGAGACATACATAGAGACATACATAGAGACATACATACGGTACATAGAGACATACATAGAGACATACATAGAGACATACATACGGTACATAGAGACATACATAGAGACATACATACGGTACATAGAGACATACATAGAGACATACATAGAGACATACATAGAGACATACATAGAGACATACATAGAGACATACATACGGTACATAGAGACATACATAGAGACATACATAGAGACATACATAGAGACATACATAGAGACATACATAGAGACATACATACGGTACATAGAGACATACATAGAGACATACATAGAGACATACATACGGTACATAGAGACATACATAGAGACATACATACGGTACATAGAGACATACATAGAGACATACATAGAGACATACATACGGTACATAGAGACATACATACGGTACATAGAGACATACATAGAGACATACATAGAGACATACATAGAGACATACATAGAGACATACATACGGTACATAGAGACATACATAGAGACATACATAGAGACATACATACGGTACATAGAGACATACATAGAGACATACATAGAGACATACATACGGTACATAGAGACATACATAGAGACATACATAGAGACATACATACGGTACATAGAGACATACATACGGTACATAGAGACATACATAGAACATAGAGACATACATAGAGACATACATAGAGACATACATACGGTACATAGAGACATACATAGAGACATACATAGAGACATACATAGAGACATACATAGAGACATACATACGGTACATAGAGACATACATAGAGACATACATAGAGACATACATACGGTACATAGAGACATACATAGAGACATACATAGAGACATACATAGAGACATACATACGGTACATAGAGACATACATACGGTACATAGAGACATACATAGAGACATACATAGAGACATACATAGAGACATACATACGGTACATAGAGACATACATAGAGACATACATACATGCAGACATACATACATCCATGGGGACACACATAGCTGTTCATTGGAGCGGTTAGGCACCGCTCCAAAAAAAAGGCTTGTTGTTTCTACCCATGCCTGTCCCTTCCTGTTTACATGCCACTATGTCCCCAGTGTATTTACTGTCCTGTTGTAACTCTGTACAATGTGTCTCCTGGCAGGTTCATACAATAGGCCACGGCCTAGATAATAACCACTCTGCTATGGACACTCAGATAAGGGCACTTGATTACGCCACAGACGGAGTAGCCAATGCATGTTTGCACCCAGACAAAACACACACATGCTGTACAAATGTGTTCCTAACCAGCATGACGGGCTTAATGGTGTTTACTGAATGTTGAAATGTCCCGTACCTGCATGGGGACAGTGACTCAGGAAGTCAAAACCCAAAAGCCTAAAGAATGGGGAGTTTGGGGGCGAATGAACTGGTATTATATTACTGCTTCATACTAGTATTATTATTATTATATCTTAGGCTTGACCTTTAACTGTTTGTTGACCTGTTAGAGTTGACCTTTATTTGTTTGACCATGCACTGGTCAGTCAAATAAAGGTGAACCAAAGATATAATAATAACAACAACAAAAACAACAACAACAACAACAACAATAATAATATGATCAGAAATATAATACCTCCATCTTGTTCATTCATACTGGTCAAACACAAAATGCCTAAGGTCACACAGGTCAAGCCTAAGATATACGTATTATGAAGCCATACCAACCAAGTGCAATTTTACACAGCCTCAGCATTCTTTTACGGGACACTCTGCAGGGTAAATTTTTACACTTTCAGAGTTAGACTAAGCATAAAGTCAGCTATAGGCCTAAGGCAAGAACAATGCAGAGAGTCACTCATCGTCAATGCAAAAGCTAGACAGAAAAACAATGTGTGTGTGTGTGTGTGTGTGTGTGTGTGTGCGTGCGTGCGTGCGTGCGTGCGTGCGTGCGTGCGTGCGTGCGTGCGTGCGTGCGTGCGTGTGTGCGTGCGTGCGTAAGTTGCGTGTGTGTGTAAGTTGCGTGCGTGCGTGCGTGCGTGCATTAATTCCATTCTTTTCCAGGACCAGTAGACAGTATATGTGTATAGAATGGTACCTACATGCCACGTACATACAGTATAGTATCAGAAGAAACCCATAAGAAGCCTCAGGGGCTTCTACACAAACAACTGTAATTGTACAACTTCGTTGTAGTTCAAAGTCATGAAGGCAGGACTGGGCAACATTAAGCCTGCAGGGTTATGCTTGGTCGCCACAGTGTCGTGCACACATACTGTACAAAAGCCTATATGTGAGCTTGTAGATCTGCTGTTGTCGGCCATGACACTGGCACGCAACTACGTATAACTCATCCTTTTCAACAGCTATAGGAGCATTATCGCATCAGAAAAGAACCTCTGTGAGGAAGCAACAGGAACCCAGCCAGCCCTGTATGAACCTCTGTGAGGAAGCAACAGGAACCCAGCCAGCCCTGTAAGAACCTCTGTGAGGAAGCAACAGGAACCCAGCCAGCCCTGTATGAACCTCTGTGAGGAAGCAACAGGAACCCAGCCAGCCCTGTATGAACCTCTGTGAGGAAGCAACAGGAACCCAGCCAGCCCTGTATGAACCTCTGTGAGGAAGCAACAGGAACCCAGCCAGCCCTGTATGAAGAACCTCTGTGAGGAAGCAACAGGAACCCAGCCAGCCCTGTATGAACCTCTGTGAGGAAGCAACAGGAACCCAGCCAGCCCTGTATGAACCTCTGTGAGGAAGCAACAGGAACCCAGCCAGCCCTGTATGAACCTCTGTGAGGAAGCAACAGGAACCCAGCCAGCCCTGTATGAACCTCTGTGAGGAAGCAACAGGAACCCATAAAGAACCTCTGTGAGGAAGCAACAGGAACCCAGCCAGCCCTGTATGAACCTCTGTGAGGAAGCAACAGGAACCCAGCCAGCCCTGTATGAACCTCTGTGAGGAAGCAACAGGAACCCAGCCAGCCCTGTATGAAGAACCTCTGTGAGGAAGCAACAGGAACCCAGCCAGCCCTGTATGAACCTCTGTGAGGAAGCAACAGGAACCCAGCCAGCCCTGTATGAACCTCTGTGAGGAAGCAACAGGAACCCAGCCAGCCCTGTATGAACCTCTGTGAGGAAGCAACAGGAACCCAGCCAGCCCTGTATGAACCTCTGTGAGGAAGCAACAGGAACCCAGCCAGCCCTGTATGAAGAACCTCTGTGAGGAAGCAACAGGAACCCAGCCAGCCCTGTATGAAGAACCTCTGTGAGGAAGCAACAGGAACCCAGCCAGCCCTGTATCAACCTCTGTGAGGAAGCAACAGGAACCCAGCCAGCCCTGTATGAAGAACCTCTGTGAGGAAGCAACAGGAACCCAGCCAGCCCTGTATGAACAACCTCTGTGAGGAAGCAACAGGAACCCAGCCAGCCCTGTATGAACCTCTGTGAGGAAGCAACAGGAACCCAGCCAGCCCTGTATGAACCTCTGTGAGGAAGCAACAGGAACCCAGCCAGCCCTGTATGAACCTCTGTGAGGAAGCAACAGGAACCCAGCCAGCCCTGTATGAACCTCTGTGAGGAAGCAACAGGAACCCAGCCGGCCCTGTATGAACCTCTGTGAGGAAGCAACAGGAACCCAGCCGGCCCTGTATGAAGAACCTCTGTGAGGAAGCAACAGGAACCCAGCCAGCCCTGCATGAACCTCTGTGAGGAAGCAACAGGAACCCAGCCAGCCCTGTATGAAAGTGCACTGGCGTGTTGGAATAATGCCGTGGTTAATCCTGCGTTCATGGAGCTTGCCGTTTGAGTAAACATGGATAAAAAACCTTGTCATCTCCCAAACCCCCACCACCCACTCTGTCTTACGAAGGCAGGACGTGGTAAATTCTATGGGCTTCGGCTGGGCGCAAAACTCCTTCCGCTCCCACTAGCGGCATTTTGTGTGGCTGGCTGATTTGGTTCTAGTGTTTCATCCACTTACAAAACCCCCTCACTTTGTTTGTTTTACTTGTTGCCCTGGCAATAGTGTTGATGACTGATTTGCGTGCCCCCTAAACCATTGACAACAGCAATGGGTAAGAGAAGATAAAGATCACAGATTTCTAAAGGAAGCCTCTCACGGTATATTTTTCGGCACGTTCGTGTGAACCTGATAAAATTATGCACAAAGCATCTTCTAAAAAAAATCAGTCTAATATTGCCCCAGAATGATCAACAACACGCTTACAATTGGGCGCTTTGCAGTGCAGTACAGCTTTGGTTTGAGTATAAAACCCTCCGAGTGGACTAGTCAGTACTGTACAAAATGTTTGTGACTGCAGCCTTGAGTATATCTGGTAACCTAACTCCATGTGGAGTATGAGAGAGAGAGAGAGAGAGAGAGAGAGAGAGAGAGAGAGAGAGAGAGAGAGAGAGAGAGAGAGAGAGCGTGGCAAAGAGTCTGTCTCTGCAGTGACAGTGATGGAGAGAGACCAGAGCCTGTTGTTTGCTTCCTGTCTATGACAGTGACCTGGCTCAAACGGGCTGATCTTTTCCTCCTCTGTCTTCCCCTGCCTATTAAACAGCTAGTTTGATAGGCAGAGGAATATATTGCCTCCAACTGATTGTTTTATGGCCCCCTGGCACCAGCCTGTCTGCCCCTCAGGTAGTGTGATCTGCAGCTTTGCATTTAACAAGATAGATATGACACACACGCACGCACGCACGCACACACACACACACACACACACACACACACACACACACACACACACACACACACACACACACGCGATCTGCTAGTGACTAGTCCTAACCCTCTGCTGCTGTTGACTGTATCCTGACTCACAATGTTTGGATGCTTTGTGAATAACGCATTATGTGCTGAGTGGGTGGGTGTTGTATTCTCTCAGCCTGGAAATGAGACTTTGATGACATTGTCTTGACGGCGGTGAACATAAATTGACTCCAAGGCTTCCCGGCAACGTGTTGTGTGTGTATTGGACATTGTTGTTTTCCCCTTTGTTCCTGCTTGATTATTGTGACTATATTTATGCGACTGCAAAACATGGGCAGCTTGTACAGAAAATGATTTCACCCACTCCTGGTGGAAAGTAACATTTACTTAAGTACTGTACTTAACTACAATCTTGAGGTATTTTTACTTTACGTAATTTCCAGTACTTTTACTGGAAGGCAAATATGGTACTTTCATTTGTAAACTTTATTTATTAGTTACTTTGTAGAAGTTTTGTAGATGTTTTTTTTTTTTTTACATACAGTAACCACTTATACATTTCGGCCATTTGAAAATAGCCGATCTACAAGCTCAAAATGCGTCACGATGCGATGCATTGTGAGCTTGTAGATCTGCTATTTTGAAAACTTGAAATAGGACATTTTGCATAATGAGTACTTTCTACTTTTGTTACTTAAAGTACATTTTGATACCAATACTTTTGAACTTCTTACTCAAGTAGATGTTGAATTCCGGACTTTTACGTGTAACAGAGAAGTTCTACATTGCAGTATTGAATTACTTTTACTTAAGTAAAACATGCAAGTACTTTTTCCACCACTGGTGATAATAATAAACTTGAAGCTGAAGTTGAAGTTGAAAAGAATCATCTCCGGCAAAATGGTCAGAGATCTATAGGAATATTCATGGCTCATGAGAGAGGAAAGCCTTTCAGACCGCATGGCTCACCAAAACGCTGAACACGTTTGTAAAAGAAAAGAAAGGACTAAGTCACAGGTGACAGTGACACTTTGCAAAGCGGGCTCACACTACTGTCAGATACACTTGGGGCAATTCTGAAGGCTTGTCATCAGTGACTGGTTGGACCTGATCCGTCAGGTGTATGTATCCATGTCCTTTCTCCTTGCACAGTGGGTGGGGTTTACCCCTGGCCTGTCTGTCTGTGCTGCAGAAGAATTGCACTAAATAAAATTTGACACAAAATGTGTTCCATGGATGGAGTTCATTGTCACTATCACCCTTGTTCCCCCGACCTTTTACTCACGACATTGACAACTTGAACCTTAGCGTCTCTATTCTGGGGGGGGGGGACATTCGTTAAAAATAGCCGATCTACTGTACAAATCTCACACCACGTCACATTGCGACGCCTTGTGTGATCTTGTAGATCGGCTATTGAAGAGATTTTTGGCGCAGACAGGACAAAGTGTGTACCGAATACAGTGCAGACCCCGGTCAAGTTGGTCAACTAAGTATTAGTATAGAGGGGTTTAAGTGGTATAACTCAATGTTCAGATCCAGCTATTATTACAAGTAATAATGTGGATCAGATGTTGGTTCACATCTGTCCCGTCATGGTTCACCAATGTTGAACCCGACGCGTCGGACTTCATGCTATAGCGCATCGGCTCCGTCAACTCAATGCACTTGTTTTTATTTCCCCCATAATGGGAGTGGATGGAACTTCAAGTTCCGGGGCCACCAAACGTGTGTGACCGGACCTTTTACATGGTGATTGACTGGAGAGGAAACATGCAGTCCATTGTAGTCCAGAAATGAACTGACATTATTTAACTTTTTCCATCAACAGATTTAGATAGAGCTGCTATACAGGATGAGGGCTGCAGACTAGTAGCAAGCTGTGGCCAAATCTGCTGCAGGATGAAGACGAGTTATATCTAGTTTATAAAATGTGTCAAGTCCGTCTCCAGCAGCTGTTGTACACTCAATCTTTGCCATCAGGAAATGCATGACTTGTATCCATGCTACATGCAGTTACAACAGCGAGGTAAAGCAGGTCAGCGGGGTAACGTTGTGCAACCAATCTGGCCGACGCATTGTCGCGTATTGCCACAATGCCAGCATGTACTCTGTATGCAGGAAGGCGTACGAGCAGTGGCGTGCACAGACATTTAGAGGGGCAGGTGCTCAAGTGGAAAAAAGGGCACCTTGTGCAGCGCGTGGAACCGGCCGGTTTGGTGTTAGCATTATGTTATGCTTTAGCTATTGAAAAATAGCAGATCTACAAGCTCATAGCGCGCCACCGAGTGGCGCGCTACGAGCTTGTAGGTCTGCTATTTTTGAAAAATCGAAGAACGACTGACATAGAAACATAGCTTTTTCAGAAAACTGTCAGGATGTAGAAGAAATTTTTTGAATCTGATCTCAGGTCAAAATGTGTGAGATTCATAGATGGTCCATGGTCCACATACTGTACAGTGTACAAACAAACAAAACAACTTTTTTTTTTTTTTTTAATCCTCAAAAGGGCACATTGCCAAAAGGGCAGGGAGTGCTCTAGCACCCCCTAGTGTCTATCTGTGCACGCCACTGCGTACGAGATTGCATGGACGTGCATGCATGCATTTCCTGCGTCTCTCAAACAGCTTGGCTCTTACCAGGAATACTTCACCTAAACGTATCTGTGGGGGGAAATCATTCATTAATGAATGAATCATACAGGGGCTTTCCCATACACACCATGCATGCATTTTAAGAGAAAGAGAAAGAACAAAACAAAAAAAAGTCAAACAGGAAAGTCAGGATTTATGAAAGCAGAAAATGTGTGGCTGGAGGTAACCCAGTGCTGTAAATGACAAAACATACAAAAACTCCCCCTGATCTCCAAGTAAGCCTCCCCCTCCTCCACTCTTTAGAACACCTTTCTACCGTCTGTATTTATGCATCCATTTAAACTTAAGTAAACCCTACAGTATACTTCATCGACCACATGGGAGCTTGATTCAATGAATGTTCGTCTTTAATGGGTCTGTAAAACAATGTAAAACGGTGACTGATTATGGGCAATAAGAAATCAACTCGGCTTGACTCAACATGGTTTGTCTGTCTGCCTGTTCTGCTATGACAAAATGTAAACAAGTGTAATGCTTAATTGGGTCGTCCACTCACAGTTAACAGCCTTTGTATTGAGTTTGTGCTTGAAATGTACTGTAATTCTGCAAACTGTTAATAAATATTTCAATCAATCAATCAAAGATGTAAATGTGGCATTCTCAATCAATATATTACATAAGATGTATATTTTTAAATTCTAATCAGCTGCAGCCTATGAGGTGTCATTGTAGTAGTTTTGCTAAAAGCTACAATGGGCGTGAAGCTAATAATTGACATCATCGACGACGACGCACCGTGCTACAAACCTGTGCATTCGCCATTTTCGCGGAATATTCGCTTATTTCCACCGCAGGAATATTAGGCCATGCCTAGAATAGAGATGCTGGGGTTCAAGTGGTTGCGGGCCCCAGTGTTATTTGTCTACCGTGTGTCATATGGCCAGGGTTTACAAACAGAGCTTGTCTCCTGTCACCGGACACCGGAGCTATTCTGGCCTGCTCTTCCCGTGCACACCATCCCAATGTCCGGTCTCCATGTGGAAGTCTGCGGGCCAAGGTCACCGGGTCACATTCCACCACCAACTCTTTGGCATTCTGCCCCAGGGTTCAAGTAGCGTGGAAGAGTGTGTGCGTGCGTGTGTGTGTGTGAGAGAGAGACAGAGCGAGAGTGAGAGAGACAGAGAGAGAGAGAGGAGTGTGCCACAATCTGCACTCTGCAAGAGAGCTCTGCTGACAAATAGAGACACAGTGCGACTGCGACACACACACACACACACACACACACACACACACACACACACACACACACACACACACACACACACACACACACACACACACACACACACACACACACACACACACACACACACACACACACACAGGTTATGCTTGAAATATAAATCTTTGTACAGTAGTATACCAGTTATACGCTCATTACGCTGCTGTGATTTATGTCGTGGCAAGAAGATTCTAGATGCATCTCCTCCAGCCGTCTGGAAAGATGAGTGCTATGAGAAAGCGCTGCTAGCTGGAGGCTGGGCAGCGATCTACTGTATCAGGATCAATGGCAAGAAGACATACTGTACATACTGTATGTATGATCCTTTAGTTCCGTGCACCGATGGTAGCCAGTAAGGTAGTACAGATCGACAAGAAACTCGACCTGGTACTGCAGGCAAACCTATATCCATTTGAATCCAGCGGAAACGTAAACGATAGTGATTTAGAAACAGATCAAAATGATGAGAGCGGAAGCATCTCTTGGTTTACCGGTGAGAGCTCGACTGACTTTTAATCGTACCTTTCATAATTTATAAACCACATTTCAAATCATATCTAAGCCCCGTTTTATATTTCATCATATCACGCAAGCTTGAAAACCTGCAATTTTTTTAAATGTTTTGAGCGGCCAAAATGGGGACGCCAGGGGTTGAAAGTGGTTAACTAAAAACAGTGACGCTATCAGTATGAGTATAGTCTTACAGTCTAGTATCAACTCTGAGCTGACATCAGTTTGTTTTGAGAGGGCGCCCAGGTAATCCCGAACTGAAAGACACTTAAAGACAGACACAACTGCTCCGGTGTTGCCTCCTCTGGGCAGCATTTGGTGAAGGGAGGGGCGATCATCATCAGGTGAGCCTCGGTGGAAGGCGCACGCACGGCTAAAGTCTCTGTCACCCTGGGACGGGACGGGTGGGACAGGAGGTGTGGGGAGAGTCGAGACAAAGCTTATTATTCTCCTGGAACAAAGCCATTATATCACAACAGCAGTATACTGACAAGAGGCACCTCTGCATGATGAGGCAGCACTCTTAAGACCAAGCATGGCCAAAGGGAGGGGTTTAGACCAGAAGGCTGGGGCTGTGATGGTTACAGATGGTATAAACGCTGGTTGGTGCTGTGGGTATACAGGAGATGAAGTGGACTTTTTTAAAACACTGTACTTTTTCCTGTCCTGTGTGGGACAGTTAATTACATCTGGGTCAATTACATCTCATATATGAGGCTACCTCAAAGATTACACACTGCACAACAAGTTCAAGTACCAACACATATTCCTCAACCAAGGAGATTCAGCTCGCTCCACTAAAGAGGTTTCAGAGGGTGTTGTTTCCTTTGTTGACTGTGGACCAGTAAAGCAATTCGAGACGGTAACTGGTTATCGGGCTACACAAATAAACGTAATTAGTTTGACTTGGCATGACATGCCATTTGTCTGTCTGCCTGTTTGTCAACAAAATACAACTGTGACCAAAAATGTACCAGTATTATTGACATTTTCATCCTCAATCGATACGTGAAATCTTTTCCCAATTCTCATTGCAATGTCTGCAGCTTATGGGGAGGTGGAGGTAGAAGTATCGGCAAAATGAATAAGCTAATGATATTTGCCATTATTATCTTTTGACTTTATCACTACATACAGATCATTCATGTTTATAGGCAAGAACTAAGGATTACTGTATGCCAATTGTCATGTTTACCTCACCATTTAAATATTAACTAATATGTATGTGATTTGATATTATTGGAAAAAGTGACATTAGTGACCCATCTTGGGAACCCCTTTTGGTGTTTTAACTAAGCATTATGTTATACTTTAGCTATTGAAAAATAGCAGATCTACAAGCTCATAGCGCGCCACCGAGTGGCGCGCTATGAGCTTGTAGGTCTGCTATTTTTGAAAAATCGTAAAAATGAGGCATACATCTTTGAATATATATTCTTTCAGAGCGAACGTTCTTTCAGGCCTAAATGGGTTTGTGCTGCCCTTGCAGAGATCTGTGATCTTCTGGGTGCGTTTTAGTTTTATATTTTGCAATCAGTTTTATTCTAGACTACTATGTACTGTATGCAAAAGCCTGGCTGTTTGTGCCAGAACTTCCTGGAGTTCTGTTCCGTGAAATTCCAAGAGGCTCGCCGGAAATCCAACATGAGGCAACAGGCAGCCCCCCCCCCCCCCCCCCCCCCACACACACACACACACTCGGGGGGCCGAGTGTGAATGACTCCAGAGTGAACATGGACAGCAGGGCTGACAGACACACTGAGTCAGCGCCGCATTCCGATGGAGTCAACCATCCACTTTACCCCCACCACACACTCACACACTCACACACACACACACACTCACAGTCACACACACACACACAGTCTCACACACACACACACACACACACACACACACACACACACACACACACACACACACACACACACACACACACACACACACACACACACACACACACACACACACACACACACACACACACACACACACACACGCAGTAATTGATCATCACTACTCCTTTAAACACACATACAGAATTTGATCATCATTCCTTTATACACAGACTACAATTACACATGCACGCACGCACGCACGCACGCACGCACGCACGCACGCACGCACGCACGCACGCACGCACGCATGCACGCACACATCGCACTCACATACAATACATACACAAATGTTTTCAGCATTTTCATGGTTTTGAGTTGTGGAATTTACCATGGAGAACCTCAAGTGGCACTGTTGTGCAGCCTAACACACACATACATGTTAACTGTATATATGATGCTTTCAGGTGAATCAGTACAGTACAGTACAGTACAGTACAGTACAGTACAGTACAGTACAGTACAGTACAGTAACCCCCTGGGGACCCCCACATGGTAACTCTGTAATTTCTCGACCGTTTCGGACGCGGGGCGGCTCACCGGAACCGGCCCGGCCCCCTGGGCGCGTTCCTGGTGGTCTGGATGTTCCGGGGACCCCCCGGGGACCTCCACATGGTAACTCTGTCATTTCTCGACCGCTTCGGACGCGGGGCGGCTCGCCGGAACCAGGCCGGCTACCTGGACCTGGGCCGGCACCCTGGGCGTGTTCCTGCGGGTCTGGAAGTTCCAGGGACCCCCCGGGGACCGCCACACGGAGTTGCACCACTTACTTCACACAGGTGTGATTTTATGTGCTATATTATACTTACAATAGCCACAAGCTCACAATATGTTGCAATGCAAATGCAGTGAATTATATTTTTTAAAGATATATTTTTTTGCCTTTATTGGCAAAGTACAGTAGGTACTATAGGTAGACAGGAAACTGGGAGAGAGATAGGGAGGAAGACACACAGCAAAGTTCGTCGGGATCTTGACTCGAACACACGACACACTGTCATGCTGGATTACCAGCCAAGGTGCCTGGACCGTTAAGCCGGCCCTGGCCAAATGCAGTGAATTATGAGCTTGCTGTAGATATGCTATTTTCACTTGATTTGATTATGACATACTGTACCCGATAATATATTGGGTGAAAGTGGTTCAATGTGTCTGTTGGGAATGATACCTGTTGGGAACGATGCCCGTTAGGAATGATGCCAGTTGGTTACGATGCCCGTTAGGAATGATGCCAGTTGGGAACGATGCCCGTTAGGAATGATGCCAGTTGAGAACGATGCCCGTTAGGAATGATGCCAGTTGGGAACGATGCCCGTTAGGAATGATGCCAGTTGGGAACGATGCCCGTTAGGAATGATGCCAGTTGGGAACGATGCCCGTTAGGAATGATACCTGTTGGGAACGATGCCCGTTAGGAATGATGCCAGTTGAGAACGATGCCCGTTAGGAATGATGCCAGTTGAGAACGATGCCCGTTAGGAATGATACCTGTTGGGAACGATGCCCGTTAGGAATGATGCCAGTTGAGAACGACATTGAGAACTATACCCGTCAGGGACGATGTCCGTTGGAGACGGGCTATATGCACAATATAATAAAAGATCTAAACAAACATGTTACAATGACTGCTTTGAAACATGTAATTCATCCATCCATCCATCCATCCATCCATCCATCCATCCATCCATCCATCCATAACAAGTAGGAGTTAGCCATCAAGTGATAACGCCCAGTCACTGACAGCTGAAAAGCAGGTCACCGGGTTCACACATTGACAAGGAGTAGTCGAACAGAACAGGCGAAAGAGAACCATTTGATCTCAGGGTCTGTTTTCTTCATAGTTCTGCTGTTGCTCACTCCTGACAGCGAGTGGCCTGGCAGTGTACTGTACAGTGGAGGTCTCTGTGGAACGGACATGATGGTCTGTATAGTACAGTATATCCCATGCAGCTGCTAACACACGCTGTGCACCACTGATTCACTGAAGCTGGAATTGTACTTAGTTGCGCGCAGTGCCGTGCGACGGAAATAACTGAGCTATTGTACAAGCTCCCAATGCGTCACAGTGCTGTGTCACGCATTGGGAGCTTGTAGATCTGCTATTTTGTAGATCCACTACTTGTTGTGGGGAGTGGGACCTACACTCCTCACTCATATCCTTAAACCCAACCCTGCCCGAGCATAACCTTAAACCTCACCTTAACTTTAACTTTAAATGCTAATGCAAGCCCCAAAGCCCCAACCCTAAAACTAAGGCCTAACACATAAACCTAGGATTGAACCCTAAACCGAAGCCCCAACCCTTAATGCAAATCCTAAATCCCCATGATCTCCTTCTCCCTAGCTCTCCCTAGTCTCTCTCTGTGTGTGTGTGTGTGTGTGTGTGTGTGTGTGTGTGTGTGTGTGTGTGTGATGTGTGTGTGTGTGTGTGTGTGTGTGTGTGTGTGTGCGTGTGTGCGTGCGTGCGTGCGTGCGTGCGTGCGTGCGTGCGTGCGTGCGTGCGTGCGTGCGTGCGTGCGTGCGTGCGTGCGTGCGTGCGTGCGTGCGTGCGTGCGTGTGTGTGTCGCTGAGCTGTGGAAAGGTGTGATTAGCTGTGGCTGAGTCAGATACAGGTGTTTTGCAAGCTAAGGTAGGCCTTTAACACCTCACCACCGATCCACCTCTCCCTCCCCGTCTCTCTCTTCCTCTCTGTCTCTCTACTCTCTCTCTCTTTTACGTTTATAGTTGTGTTGGGAGGCAGTCTCTACATGTTCACACGCAAACCTGTGCGAGTCAGGAGGGGCCAGTGGTGGGGCCACACAGACAGGAGGTTATCGTATATCACACTGGAGAGAAAGCTCCGGGGGCTATACAGCCCGGAGCCTCTGTGTTTATAAGCTGACAGATTTAGACGGGGCTTAGATACAACCAATCTACATTTATAACAGACACAGGCGGAGGGATACCGACCCTGTCGATAAGGTTTCCATTAAGGATAATAACACGAGAGACGGTGCTAGACCTGGGCCTTCAGATGAGACACCGTTTATACTTCAACTAAGAATGTGTGGATAGTAACCACAGTGCCTTTAAATTGACATTTGAAAACGGGGTTTGAGGGTCTCTCTGCACAGAGTTTTTGCACTCTCAAGAGTTGAACTCACACGGAGGGTTTTTGCTGTGCATCACAGCGCCGAGGCTGTCATCGTGAGGGACATATCCAATGCATGATAATGGTGATGACTGCTATTGTCACCGGCCCGCGCTGCTGCAATGTGGATTTTCCTGTAAGGTCACCATAGTGACGCAAAACCTGTGTGTCTCAAGAGTGTAAACTGAGTCATCTGGCTGAATAAAAAACTGAATATACAGCCGCACACAAGGGTGTCTGAAAGTAGGCACGACACCTTGCAATTTGAAAGTAGTCGTGCCAAACTCTGTGTAAATCACGTGGAGCTATACTCATTCAGACAGATGATCAAAGTAGAGTCGCATGTCATCATGTCGAGCGTCGTGTCACGAATTGTTTTTATTAATTCAGGCATTCATTAACTTTTTGTTTGGATTGGAGATACAGTCTGTCATAAACAGCTCCACAAAGTGCATTAGAACTTGATGTATCATCATCGTACCACCATATCTCTGTTGATACAGCTTGAGTATACACAAAACACAAAACCTGTCTGCTTTACCTCAAATGAAAAGAACAGACTTTTTCCACGTCTGCCTGTTCGTCTTCCTTCCTTCCTACGTTTTAACAACGGGCGAACAGCGGCGACAGGGCGATAAAGAATCTCCTAGTGGGGCGTTCCTGCTGTCATTTACCGTATGTAATGTAAACGTCTCAGCGTTCCGCGCGGAGGGTAAACAAAGCAACACATGAATTGCATTGGCTATCGCCGGACGATGTTGTCCAAAAGATACAACATTTTCATGTTTTCGGGGCGGCGTTCCTCCGCCCACTTTTCCACTATCGCCTCTTCGCCTGGTATCGCCAGTAGTTGCCAGATCCCATAGACAAATAACGCACTTCCGGAAAATACGCCAGACTGTCGCCCGCTGACT